>NW_027556234.1:0-16163 GCF_003287225.1 Phascolarctos cinereus | reverse complement strand
GTGTGACCTTGGGAAGTCACTTGACCCATGCCTAGCCAAAAAGAAATAAAGAAACATACCATTTTCACTTGTTTTTGTTTCTTATGTTCCAATTTTTCCACCTTCCCTCCCTCCCCTCCTCCCTCAACAAGATTGCAAGCAATCTGACAGAGGTTATACATGTTTAATCATATTAAACATATTTCCACATGAGTCATGCAGTGAAGGAAGAAACATGACTCATGTGGAAATAAGTATAAAGGACATGTAATGGAAAATGCTATCTGCATGCAGAGAAAGAAGTGTTAAATAGAAGTATGTATAGAATGGTATATCATACAAGTATGTAGAAGACACACACTCACATATACTCATATATATGTATACATATATATATATATATATACACACACACACACACATACATACGTATATACATATACCCATATACATACACTCACACATGCATGCACACACACATACATACACACCAACATACATACACACATTTGTGTCTAGTAGTAGACATCTCTAGAGTGGCGAGGAGCAAAGAAAAAAGGAAAGAAAAGAAAAAAAGAAAGTTAAATGATTACTTTATTATATAGTTAAAGGAATAACAATTTGCACATAATAGGTTTGTAGTTTCATGTAGAGTCATATTTTTTTCTGTTCTACTATGTTGTGAAAATGCTTGTTTCATTTCTTAAGTTCTAAATAAAACAGACAAAAATTAAAAATTTTAAAAAATGAAAAAATAAAAGAAAAAATAAAATATAAAGGAAGAGGAATAAATGGAAGGAAGGAAGAGGAAAATAGGAAAATTATCTAATAAATGATCATGCAAATGGAAGTCTTAAATACTTGGGGATGATGCTTAATTAAGTAATTGTAGTTTTTGGCTTTCTAGTATTTTTTTAGTAGTTTCATGATCAATGCTCTTTCTGTATTTGTACATGAAGTTTTTATATTTCAACAAATGTTCAGTTTTTGTGATGGTGCCACATAGCCAAGAACAGGCATCTTTCTTTCTATTCTCAACCCATATTCTCCAGAGGTCTATTATACCTAAATTTTCCAAAATTAGTTTAAGTATATTCTTTATTTTGTTTATTTTGGTTATTTTTCCAAAATAACCTTTGTTTCCTTTTTGATTTTTATTTTGAGATCATCAAAATAGAACTATTCCTAGTCCTCTGTCTTATTAAACTCCCTCTATGACCACTGATGATAACAGAATTCTGAGGGGATACGTTTGTCATGTTCCTATATAACCAGTTTATCCTTGTTTAGTCCCTTATGATTCCTCACTCATGTTTACCTTCTCTTGCCTCAATCCAGGATTCCTTTCTTTTTAAATTTTCTTGTTAATTTACTGAATAAAACAAGCATTTATATAACAGCAGTGCAAGAAAAATGATGATTGTACAGTACACTTCAAATCTACCATGCAAAGTTGCTATTCTTTCAAATATACAACAAAATTATCATGCAAATATTTTATTTTTTTCCTTTCTACCCCCTACCCCGAGATGGCTACTATTAGACATAAATGGGTATATATGTATAGGGGTGTGTGTGTGTGTGAAATTATTCTGTATATACTTCTATTCATCAGTTCTTTCTTTGGATGCAGATAGTATCTTTCTTTATATGTCCTTTATCAGGGTACTTTTCTTTTTTAAAAATTAATTATTTACTTTTTAGTTTTCAATATTCACTTCCATAAGATTTTGAGTTCTAACTTTTCTCCCTCTGCCCAAGACAGTGTGCAATCTTATGTAGGCTCCACATATACATTCATATTAAGCATATTTTCACATTACTCATGTTATTAAAGAAGAATTGGAACCAATGGGAGATACCACAAGAAGAAGAAATAAACAAGCACACAAACAAAAAATTGCAAATAGTGTGTTTATATCAGCATTCAGATTCCACAGTTCTTTTCCTGGATGTGGTTAGAATTTTCCATCATGCATCTTTTAGAGTTGTCTTAAATCCTTGCATTTCTGAGAAGAGCTAAGTCTATCAAAGTCAGTCATCACACTATGTGGCTGTTACCGTGCACAATGTTCTCCTGGTTCTTTGCACTTCACTGAGCAACAGTTCATGTAAGTCTTTCCAGGTTTTTCTGAAGTCTGGCTGCTCTTCATTTCTTATGGAACAATAGTCTACCATCACATTCATATACCACAACTTGCTCAGCCATTTCCCAATTGAGGGGCATCCCCTCAATTTCTAACTCTTGGCCATCACAAAAAGAGCTGCTATAAATATTTTTGTACATGTGGGTCCTTTTCCTGTTTTTATGATCTCTTTGGGGTATAAACGTAGAAGTGGTATTGCTGGGTCAAAGTGTATACACACTTTTATAGCCCTTTGGCCATTGTTCCAAATTGCTCTCCAAAATGGTTGGATCAGTTCATGACTACACCAACGAAGCATTAGTGTTCCAATTTTCTCACATCTTCTCCAACATTTATTGTTTTCCTGTTTTGTCACTTTAGCCAATCTGATAAGTGTGATGTGGTACCTCAGAGTCATTTTGATTTGCATTTCCCTAATCAATAATGGTTTAGAACATTTTTACATAAGACTATAGATAGGTTTAGTGTCTTCCTCTGAAAATTGCCTGTTCATATCCTTCAACCATTTATCAGTTGAGGAATGACTTTTATTCTTATAAATGTGACTTAGTTCTCTATGTATTTTAGAAATGAGACCTTTGTCAGAGACACTGGTTGTAAAATTCTTCCCAGCTTCCCTCCTAATTTTGTTTGCATTGGCTTTGTTTGTGTAAAACCCTTTTAATTTAATATAATCAGAATTATCCATTTTGCATTTGATAATGTTCTTTATTTCTTCTTTGGTCATAAATTCTTCTGTTCTGTATAAATCTGACAGGTAAACTATTCCTTGCTCTCCCAGTTTGCTTATAGAGCCTTTATATTAATTGTGTACCATTTTGACTTATTTTTGTATATGGTGTAAGATTTTGGTCTATTCCTAGTTCCTGCCATTTTCTTTTTCGGTTTTCCCAGCATTTTTGTCAAGCAATGAGTTCTTATCCCAAAAGCTGGGGTCTTTGAGTTTATCAAACAGTAGATTGCTGTAATCATTGAATACTGTGTCTTGTATACCTAACCTATTCCACTGATCCACCACTCTATTTCTTATCCAATACCAAGTAGTTTTGATGGTAGCTTCTTTATAATACAATTCAAAATCTGGTATGGCTAAGCCACCTTCCCTACCATTTCTTTTCATTAGTTCCCTTGTTATTCTGGATGTTTTGTTCTTCTAGATGAATCTTGTTATTATTTTTTCCAGCCTATAAAATAGGTTTTTGGTAGTTTGATTGGCATGGCACTCAATAAGTAAGTTAACTTCGGTAGAATTGTAACTTTGATTTGTCAGGCTACCCATAAGCAACTGATGTTTTTCCAGTTATTTAGGTCTGACTTTATTTGTGTGAAAAGTGTTTTGTAATTGTGTTCATAAAGTTCCTGGTTTTTTTCAGTAGATAGACTCCCATGTACTTTAAAATGTCTCCAGTAACTTCAAATGGAGTTTCTCTTTCTATCTTTTGCTGTTGAGCTTTGGTGGTAATATACAGAAATGCTAATGATTTCTACGGGTTTATTTTATATCCTGCAACTTTGCTGAAGTTGTTCATTATTTCAAATAGTTTATTACTTGATTCTCCAGGATTCTCTAAATATATCATCATATCATCTGCAAAGAGTGACAGCTTTGTTTCTTCTTTGCTTGTTCTAATACCTTCAATTCTTTTTATTCTCTTATTGTTAAAACTAACATTTCTGTACATATTAAACAACAGTGGTAATAACTGACATCCTTGTTTCACCTCTGATCTTACTGGAAATGCTTCTATCTTATTCCCATTATGTAAAAGGCTTGCTGAAGGTTTTAGGTAGATGCTACTTATTTTAAGGAAGACTCCATTTATTCTTATGCACTCTAGTGTTTTTAATAGGAATGGGTGTTATATTTTGTCAAAAGTTTTTCTATATGTATTGAGATGATCATGTGGTTTCTGTTAGTTTTGCAGTTGATATGATCAATTATGCAATATTTTCTTAATATTGAACCAGCCCTGCATTCCTGGTATAAATCCAACCTAGTTATAGTGTATTATCTTGTGATAAGTTGCTGTAATCTTTGGTTTATTTCATTTAAAATTTTTGCATCTATGTTCCTTTTGGAAATGGTCTATAATTTTCTTTCTCTGTTTGACTCTTCCTAGTTTAGGTATCAGCACATATTTGTATCAGAAAAAGAATTTGGTAAGACTCCTTCCTTGCCTGTTTTCCCAAATAGTCTATATAGAGTTGGAATTAATTATTTTTAAATGTTTGATAGAATTTGCTTGTAAATCACCTGGGCCTGGAGATTTTTTTCCTAGAAGTTCATGGATTGTTTGTTTAATTTCTTTTTCTGAAATGGGGTTGTTTAAGTAGTTTACTTCCTCTTTGTTAATCAAGGCAATTTATATTTTCATAAATATTCATCCTTTTCATTAAGATTGTCAAATTTATTGGCATAATGTTGGGCAAAAATGCAAAATATGCTCTCTCCACACTCGATGGGAAAGTGGAACTTTAGAGAACTATACATGAAACATCCACACATAAGGGGAGACACACAGAAAGAAGATGCGTGACTTGGGCATACACATGAAGGAACTACTGTCTTCAACAATATAAAATTGCCAAAAGTATTCTATGAATATGGTTGTGTGGCTGCTGAATATGTTCGCTTACTAGGCATTTAACTCTGCTACTTCTGTGATACTTTCTCAAACACTGTTAGGCTTCTGTCCACTCCAGCTTGTATCTATTTCAGTTATTCTAGATCACTTAATACTGAAGCATATCTACTATGGATGTCATGATTTTAGCTCTTTCACCAGTTCTTTTAGCAACTTTGCCATTTAATTGGTGTGTGTGTGTGTGTGTGTGTGTGTGTGTGTGTGTGAGAGAGAGAGAGAGAGAGAGAGAGAGAGAGAGAGAGAGAGAGAGAGAGAGAGAGAGAGAGAGAGAGTTGTGTTTAATAAACCTTTCCCCTTCAGAGAAGTGTCTATTTTTCCAATTTTTCTTTCAGCCTCCTTCTTTGCCTCAGGTTTTCAGCTGTTTGCTACTTTAGAAAAAAAAATCTTTATTTTCTGTTCTAAGTTCTCTCCCTCCACTCCCACTCTGACCCTTCCCATTGAGAATACAAGAAATATGATACGTATTACATACAAGAAGACATGCAAAACATATTTCTGCTTTATCCATGTTCTGAAACAAAAGTTAGAAATAAATGAAAGGAAAAAAATATCCTAACCTTTCCTCTGAGTTCATCAGTTCTCTATCTGGAGATGGATAGCATTTTTTCATCATGGTCCTTTGTGTTGTGGTAGATCACCGTATTGATCGATACTAAGTCTTTCACAGTTTATTATCATTGCAGTATTTCTGTTGCTGTGTAGATTATTCTCTTGGTTGTCTTCACTTTGATTGCATCAGCCCATGTAAGTCTTCCCAGGGGTTTCCTGAAACTTTCTCCTTATGATTTCTTACAGCAAAATAGTATTTCATCATATTCTTATACCATAACTTGTTCAGCCATTCTATTGAAATCTGCTCTTTAAACTCTTCTTAGAACACTTTGGTTAATGATGTCTCTAAACTTCTGTTAAATCTATTGTCTTCTACAGTCTTCCAAGTCTCCGTTCAACTCCCTCATAAATTAGGACTTATTATCACTAGGGCAAATATCCCCAAGGATTTTCTTCTTCAATTAGAAGAGAGATTGAGAAACACAGTGTTAAAAATGTTTTACCCTCATGGCAGTATTCTTCTGTCCTATGCACATAATATTAATGTATACTTCTTGGTTGACCCACAAATGGAAGAATAGACTTTGTCTCTGATCCTCATGACCTACTAAATCTCTCCAAAATAGGAAGTATTTGCAGCTTTTGCTCCAAGACATCAATAAACTTATTGAGATAAAAATCAGTGAACATTGCAGTGAAGTCTAATCCCTAACCTGATGTCTAAATCCCTTACAGAATCCAAAATCTAGCAGAGCTCATGCTCCATGATTTTTTTTGGCAATTTCCTTGCTGCTGCTAAATCTGCCAGGGAATTCCTCCTCTTCTCATCTCATCCCCATTCACCATTTTGAAGTAACAAAACAACAGAATTCAATTGTCCTTCTGTCCACACCTTGTTTGGAGAAGGTGGAGATACAAGAATATGGGCAGCCTGCTTTGATCAGGGTGGCAGCATCCTTGCTATAGTTCAATAACTCTCAGAGAATCAAGGAGCAGAAAGAAAGACAGGACACCAGTGTTTGTGTGTCTGGGTTCATTGGGCCTGAAAGAAAGGTCACTGTTATGCAGCTTGGTCCAGTTTCATCCCACAAAAGACAGTTTGGCTGAGATTTGGGCTAGTGAAAAGTGTCGGAGGAGGCTGAGACAACTTTGAGGTCGAACCTTGGAGACTTCCATCAAAAGGAAAGGGATTATGGAGTATGGGGAGGAGATGAAATTGTGAAAGATTCCAGGAAGAATAAAATTCAACTTAAACTTAAACACTAGTAGATAAATCAACAGGGGAGATGTTAATAACAGAAGTAGCTCCAGGTCATCTAAATGAGAATAAACATGTGTAAATAAATATTGCAAGACTAAGGAAAATGAATTAATATCTGACAGACAGAGGATCCTGTGGATTCATTAGGGATCATGAACTATAGTTCAGATGTCCTGAATGGTTCAAGAGAGGCATAATAATTGTGAAAACAGAATTAATGCCTGCAGTATAAATATATTGCAGAATAGAAAGCTGGAACCAGTATGTAAATCTCACCAGAGAACAAAAGAGAGGACATGGCTGAGGTTTTTTCTTTGACATTTCTACAATACTGATGTGATTTGACTTCATGTGTATTTTGGGATCAACAATGAAGAAATGACACTTCTGCACATGCATAGGAGGGCATTTGATGTATTTTTCCTTTTAAAAGTTATTCTGGTGGCAGCCAAGTGGTGCAGTGGATAGAGCACTAGCCCTGAAGTCAGGAGGACCTGAGTTCAAATGTGGCATCAGACCAACACTTGCACTTACTAGCTGTGTGACCCTGGGCAAGTCACTTAATCCCAACTGCCTGAAAAGAAAAAAAAATATTCTGGATCCATAAGTCCCAATGCATGATGCCTATCTTGGTCTCTGAGCAGAAAAGAATTTTAAGCAGATAAGAGTCCATCAATCATTTTACTGGGTTTGGTTTCCAAATGGTCACTATCTTTGACACACTGAGATTATTGGGTGTGTGTTACCTGGAACTGAGTATTGCAGTGGTGGTATATCTAATGTGCCTGGTCCCTGTAAGAAGCCAAATGCTTTTTTGTCATTGATTTTTTTTAACTGGTAATAATTCCTTTCTGAAAGTATGAACTGGTAAGCAGAACTCTTCTTTTACATATCACTAACTTCTATCTTGTGAGACTGTTTAGCCTGAGTCACACATTTTAGTCTGTCAGTCATTTAGACTGTGGATTGTATTCCTTCATTTTTGAAGAGGACTAAGGACATCACAGGGTGTATTGATTTGTTTGTAAATTGAATTTAAGTGAGGCAGAGTTCAGAAAAATTTCAGTCTTACATTCTCTTCCAGAGTCATAGAACTCCAGTGGCAAGAAAAAAGTCAAGACCAGTGGTGATGGCCTGAGATGTAGTGGATAGCCTTAGTGTTTTTGATATGTGACCAACCTCTGAGCACTTCATAGGACCTACTTCACCTGCCTTCATGGACTTCAGAACTAACTGTTCTCATCCACCAATTCTACTGTGGAAATCTTCAAATGCTTTGGATAGATAGCCTCCTGACTGACAGGTCTGAGGCCAGAACAGGTTTCTTTGGTGTGTGTACACCTCTAGCAAAAGCTCTTTGTGTGAATAAATTCTTCACAGTTTGCCATAAAGAAAACTCTGAGGAGTGTGGGTAGAAGGAGGTTTCTGTCTAGGGAAGTTTTAGGTTTTGTTACACCCATGCTACCATCTGCACAAAAACTCGACTGTAAATCTCCCAGGGGAAAAAAGATCACTGACACAGGATGCATTAGAGCTCAGGGCTTGGATAGTTGAGTTTTTGATTGGAGATCTATCACTGTGGTATATAGTACCAATACTACTAGTACAATAACACAGTGATACAGCCCAGCACACAATCTCCCTCCTTCAGAGCATTCTCTTTTTTTAAATTTATTACTTTATTTTGATTTAACAATCACTTCCATATGCTTTTGAGTTGAAAATTTTTCTCCCTCTTCCTGCCCCCCCACCTTCCCCAGACAGCACACAATCTGATATAGGCTATACATTTATATTCCCATTATCACTTTAGTGATGTTGTAAGTAAAAATTGAAACCAATAGGAGGAACCATCAGAAAGATGAAACAAAACGCAACAGAAGGTAAAAATAAGTGAAACCCATCTGACTTACATAGTTCTTTCTTTGGATGTGGACAGCATTTTCTGTCCCGAGGCCTGGAGATGTCTTAGATCCTTGTAATGCTGAGAAGGGTCCAGTTTAACAATACTAGTCATCGCACAAGTGGCTGTTTCTGTGCACAAAGTCCTCTTGGTTCTGCTCACTTCACTCAGCATCAGACCATATAAGTGTTTCTAGGTTTTTCTGAAGTCAGCCTGTTCATCCTTTCTTATAGCACAATAGTATTCCATTACATTCATACACCACAACTTGCTTAGCCATTCCCCAATTGATGGGCATCCTCTCAAATTCCAGTTTTTCGATGCCACAAAAAGAGCTGCTAGGAATATTTTTGTACATGTTGGTCTTTTTCCCATTTGTATGATCTCTTTGGGATATAGCCCTAGAAGTGCTATTGCTGGATCAAAGGGTATGCATGTTTTTGTAGCCCTTTGGGCATAATTCCAAATTGTTCTCCAAAATGGTTGGGTCATTTCACAACTCCACCAACAGTGGAATAGTGTTCCAATTTTCCCACATCTTTTCCAACATTTATCATTTTCCTGTTTTGTCGTGTTGGCCAATCTCCTTCAGAGCATTCATGTGGAGCCTTCAGGAGGCTCAGGATTATTTATTATCCAGACATTCTATTTATTAACCAGAATGAAGAGAGGAGAGAGTAGCAAAACTAAGAGGTGGAAATGTAATTCCGTGAGTTTTGTATAGGGAGGGATACAGAAAAGTAATGATTTCTGCAATTCTTTTGGTATCCTTGACTGGTATTGACTCTAACAGGGAGGATAAAGAAAATTATAGATGATTATTCTTTGTTATGTTATTTTGTGGTATTTACCTTTTGCTACATTCTATGTCTATATGTACTATGTCATGTATCTATGTCTACTTTGGACCCCAAACTTGTCAGGATGAGTCATGTGGCTTTACTTGTCAGCCCTGTTGCTGAGAACTCACCTATGTTGCAGGGTCCCTTGTGATCACTGGGGCAGTTGATGGTGACCTGGTAGAACAGGATAGATAGTATCTGAGTAGATTATGATAGGAGAGAGGATTGATGGAGAGACTGGGAGATCTGTTCTTCCAACTTTTATTCTCTCCTTCCTCATCACATCCTTCATATTACTGCTACCCCTATCTTCCTAATCTGCGGTTCTGATAATGCTACTGCCCTGGAATATCTTCAGTGGTTCCCTATTGTTTATTGAATAATGTCTAAACTGCTTAACCTAGAATTCAAGGTCTTCTAACCTTATGCTTCCTTTCTAGGCTTACTGTCCCCTATACATGTCCAGCCCAGATGGACTACTTATTATTCCTTAGTATGTCCTGCACTTCCACCTTCCAAGATTTTGCTTATTCAGTTCATCATTTACTGAACAGTTGAAGCTGTAGGGTGGACAGCAGCCACACCCCAGTAAACCCATCTAGGCAGATGGGCTAAACCAGATTGATGGTAACTGACAGGTCTCAAATCCACTGATGATAGTTCCTGATTTTTTTTGGCAGGTAGACTTCTAAATGTTTTACCATGTCTACTGTAACTTTAAATGGAATTTCTCCTTCTATCTCTTGCTGTTGGGCTTTATAAGTAATATATAGATATATGATGATTTATGTGTGCTTATTTTATGTCCTGCAACTTTGGTGAATGTGTTTATTATTTCAAGTAATTTTTTAGTTGATTCTCTAGGATTCTCTAAGTATACCATCATATCACCTGCATAGGGTAATAGCTTTGTATCTTCCTTTCCTATTTTAATTCCTTCAATTTCTTTTTCTTCTCTTATTGTTAAAGCTAATATTCTAAGATAGTGAATAACATTGGTGACAATAGACATCTTTTTTCACCCTCAATCTTATTGGAAATGCTTCTAGTTTATCCCCATTACATATAATGTTTCCTCTATTTTGGCCTCCATGAATCTAAAGGTCCCATGCAAGGTTTTAAAGAAAATTAAAAGAGTTCTCAAGCCACCTGAGCGTAATTTTGGTGGAAAACAACAGGGACCTGTCAAACAAACTCTCTCCATGTTACCAAAGTATTATAACTGTATAGACTACAGATTCCTATCTCCATGTTCTAGCTGGCACGTTCAACAGTAACAATATCATGCAAAACCTACATGTAAAATGGTTATTATACACCTGATTATAGCAGATAGTAGTAATCATAAAAATATGCCACATAACACAGCAATTTACCTTGGCCACAAGTGTAAGTTCCTTACAAAAAGATTTCTCATTACTCTTTCCACGTGACAAAAGCCAGTATGAAAGGCAACAGCGTTATCTGAGGAAACTTTAATGAAACCGTGTCCATTTTTTTGATGAAAGAGAGGCAAGGTAAAGGCTTCCTGACAAGAGTCTATGATTCTGTGAGCTTTATAGACCAAGATGGCAGTAATCAAATCTGAAGGAATTCTGTCAGTCAAGAAATCTAGCACAAGAATTCGACTTGTTACAAATAGAACACCACCTTGGATATAAACCTCATATCTACTTCCACTTGCAATTTCATTTGTCACAAGTCGAGGAAGGTGTTCAACTTCCTCTAACTTCAGTTGATTGATAAAATACTCCTCCTCTGCCGGCTGAGTGTTGAGCACCAGCACCGGGCACCCCGGGTGGCAGTGCAGCCGGATGAAGTGGTAGAGGAGCCGGTCTGCACCGAGCCCGCGGGCACACACCACCAGCCCATCCGCTTCTAACAGCTCCAGCACCAGCTGTCTCTCGCATTCCAGAAGCGGCGCCATGGCCGCCCCCAGCAGCCGGCACAGGAGCTCCTTTTTCGGCAACTATGGAGATAATCATGCGGTTTCTCTTAGTTCTGTTGTTGATTTGGTCAATTATGGTGATAGTTTTCTGATATCGATCCAGCCCTGCATTCTTGGTATAAATCCTACCTGGTCATAGCGTATTATTCTTGTGATAAGTTACTGTAATCTATTTGCTAATATCTTATTTAAAATTTTTGCATCTGTATTCATTAGGGAAATTAGTCTATAATTTTCTTTCTCTGTTTTGATTCTTCCCGGTTTACATATCAGCACCATATTTGCATCATAAAAAGAATTTGGTAGGACTCCTTCTTCACCTACTTTCCCAAATAGTTTATGTAGTATTGGAATTAATTGTTCTTGAAATGTTTGAGAATTCACTTGTAAATCCATCGTCCTGGAGAATTTTTCCTAGGGAGTTCGTTGATGATTTGTTCAATTTCTTTTTCTGAAATGAGGCTATTTAAGTATTTTATTTCCTCTTCTTTTAATCTGGGCAATTTATATTTTGTAATATTCATCCATTTCACTAAAATTGTGAAATTTATTGCCATACAGTTGGGCAAAATAACTCCAATTTATTGTTTTGATTTCCTCTTCATTATTGTTGAATTCACCCTTTTCATTTTTAATGCTGTTAACTTGATTTTCTTTTTTCTCTTTTTTTAAAAAATTAACCAAAGGTTTGTCTATTTTATTGATTTTTTCATAAAACCAGCTGTTAGTTTTATTTAACACTTCAATAGTTTTCAATTTCAAATTTCTTAATTTCTCTTTTGGTTTTTAGTATTTCTAATCTGGTATTCAATTGGACATCTTTAATGTGTTTTTCCTAGGTTTTTTACTTGAACGCCTAATTCATTGATCTCTTCTTAATTTTATTCATGTAACCATTAAGGGACATAAAACGTCCCCCAAAAACCGCTTTTCCCACATCCCATAAGTTTGGAATGTGTCTCATTATTGTCATTATCCTAGATGTAGTTATTGATTGTTTCTATGATTTGTTTTTTCACCCACTCATTCTTTGGGAGTAGACTACTAATTTTTGTCTATCCTTCCATGGCCCTTTATTACACATAGTTTTTACTGTATTATAATCTGAAAAGGATGCATTTAATATTTTCTACCTTCCTGCATTGGATTTTGAGGTTTTCATGCCCTGTTACATGGTCAATTTTTGTGTAGGTGCCATGTACTGCCTAGAAAAAGGTATTGTCCTTTCTATCTCCAATTTTTTCCGGAGGTCAATCACATGCAACTTTTCTAAAATTCTATGCATTTGCTTGACTTCTTTCTTGTTTATTTTGTGGTTATATCTATCTAGTTATGAGAGGGAGAAGTTGAGGTCCTCCACTTGTATAGCTTTGTCATCTATTTCCTCCTTTAACTCCCTTATCTTCTCCTCTAAGAATTTGGATGCTATACCACTTGGTGCATGTATTTTTAGTAATGATGTTACTTCATTGTCTATGTACCTTTTAGGAGGACGTAGTCTCCTCCCTTATCTCCTTTATTTAGATTTATTTTTTCTTTTGCTTTGTCTGAGATAAGGATTGCTACCGCTGCTTTTTTTTTTACTTCAGCTGAAGCATAATATATTCTGCTCCAGCCTTTTACCTTTACTCTGCATATCCCTCTGCTTGAAATGTGTTTATTGTAATCAACATATTGTAGGATACAACAACATATATGTGGGCTTAATCCATTCTGTTATCTCCTCCCATTTTGTAGGAGAGTTCATCCCATTCACATTCCCAGTCATAATTATTATCTGTGTCTTTCTCTCCATCTTATTTCTCCCCTGTTTATGTTTTTCTCTCTCCTTTCTCCATTTCCCTCCTCACTAGAGTTTTTTTTGACCACCACCTCCCTCAGGCTGCCCTCTCTTCTCTCAGCCACTTCTATTTTCTTCCCCTTTACCCTTAATACTTCCTCCCTCCCTTCTATTCACTGCTTCCTTTTTTTTTTTCTTTCCCCTCCCACTTCCTACAAAGTAAGTTAGATTTCTATAGTGAATTGATTTGTTATTCCCATTTTGATCCAAATCTGATGCTGAAACCATGCTCATCTCCTTCCTTTCTTTCCCTCTACTCTAATAGGTTTTTGAGCGTTTTCATGTGATGCAATTTACCTTTGTCTGCCTCTTCCTTTCCTCTGTCCTGGTACAATCCCTTTTTGTCACTTCATTATACTTTTTTATCATCACATCAAAGTCTACATATACCCATCCTCTGTCTATGTGTATCCCTTTTAAATGTCATAATAACAACAGTTCTCAAGAATTACAAGTGTCATCTTCCCTTGTAGGGATGTAAACAATTTGCTCTTATTAATAACATGTTGTTTTTTCTTTCTAGTTTACTTTTTAAAAAAATACATTTATTTACTTTAAGTTTTCAGCTTTTACTTCCACAAGATTTCGAGTTCCAAATTTTCATCCAATCTCGCCCTCCCCCCATGTGAAGATGGCATGCATTCTGAATAACCCTTCCCTAGTCTGCCCTCTCTTCTATCTCTCCCCCCTTTTCTTATCCCCTTCCCCTTCTATTTTCCTGTGGGGCAGGATAGATTTCTGTATTTAATTTCTTGTATTTCTTATTTCCCAGTTGCATGTGAAAACAATTTTAACATATGTTTTTAAAACTTTGGGTTCCAATTTTCTCCCTTTCTCCCCCACCCCCCCCCCTCATTCAAAAGGCAAGCAACTCAATATAGGTTAACGTGTGCAGTTATGCAAAACAGTTCCATAATAGACATGCTGTGAAACACTAAGTCTATTTCCCTTAATCCTATCCTGTAACCCCCCATTTATTCTATTCTTTCTTTTGACCCTGTCCCTCCTCAGAAGTATTTGCTTATGATTACCCCCTTTCCCAGTCTGCCCTCCTCTCTATCATCCCCCTGCTCTCTTGTCCCCCCCACCCCCATTTTTCTGTAAGGTAAGACAAATTTCCATCCTTATTGGGTGGGTATGTTATTCTTTCCTTAAGCCAAATCCTATGAGAATAAGACTCACTCATTCCCTCTCACCTTCCTCCATTTCCCCTCCATTGTATGAGCCTTTTCTTTACTGTTTTTTTTGGGATAATTTACTCCATTCTACCTCTCCCTTTCTCCTTCTCCTAGTATAAACCTCTCTCATCCCTTAATTCTATTCTCCAGATATGACCCCTTCATCTTCAACTCACCCTGTGCCCTCTCTCTCTCTCTCTCTCTTTTTTTTTTTTTGCTCCAGCTACCCTAATACTAACAAAGGGTCTCATGAGTTATAAATATCTTTTCATGCAGGAATGTAAACAGTTCAACCTTAATAAGTCTCTTATGATTTCTCTTTCCTGTTTACCTCTTCATGTTCCACTTGAGTCTTGTATTTGAAAGTCAAATTTTCTATTCAGCTCTGGTCTTTTTATTCAAAATGCTTGAAAGTCCTCTATTTCACTGAATGACCATTTTTCCCACTGAAGGATTATACTCAGTTGTGCTGGGTAGGTGATTCTTGGTTGTAATCCTATCTCCTTTGCCCTCTGGAATATTATATTCCATGCCCTGTGGTCCTTTAATGCAGAAGCTGTAAATCTTGTGTTATCCTGATTGTGTTTCCACAGTAAATGAATTTTTCTTTCTGGCTGCTTGCAATATTTTCTCCTTGAGCTGGGAACTCTGGAATTTGGCTATAATGTTCCTAGGAATTTTCCTTTGGGCATCTCTTTCCAGAGGAGATTGGGAGATTCTTTCAATTTCTATTTTGCCTCTGGTTCTAAAATATCAGGGCAGTTTTCCTTGATAATTTCTCCCAAGATGATGGCTAGGCTCTTTTTTTGGTCATGGCTTTCAGATAGTCCAATAAGTTTAAAATTCTCTCTCCTGGACTTATTTTCCAGGTCAGTTGTTTTTTTGAAATGAGATATATCATGTTGTTTTCTAATTTTTCATTCTTTTGGATTTGTTTTACAGTGTCTTGCTTTCTTATTAAGTCACTAGCTTCCAATTGCTCTATTCTAATTTTTAAGGAAGTATTTTCTTCAGTAATCTTTTGGACCTCCTTTTCCACTTGTCCAGTTTTGCTTTTAGGGCATTCTTCTCCTCATTGGCTTTTGGGACCTCTTTTGCCATTTGGGTTAGGCTATTTTTTAAAGTGTTATTTTCTTCAATTTTTGGGTTGTCTCCTTTAGCAAGCTGTTGACTTGTTTTTCATGATTTTCTTGCATCACTCTCATTCCTCTTCTCAGCTTTTCCTCAACTTCTCTTACTTGCTTCTCAAAATCCCTTTTGAGCTTTTCCAAGGCCTGGGACTGATTCCTATTTTTCTTGGAGGCTTTGGATGTAGGAGCTCTAACTTTGTTGTCTTCTTCTGGTTGTATGTTTTGATCTTCTTTGCCACCAAATTAGGATGATATAGTCTGTCTCTTTTGTTGAGGTTTGCTCATGATCCCAGACAATGACTTGAGTTTCAAACTCTTTGTTAAGGTAAGAGTCTGTTTCCAATGTGGAGAATGTAGTGTCCCACGTTTTGGGGGTTTGTACAGCTGTTTTCAGAATACTTGTAGGACCTGTAAACTTTCAGATCTTCCAAGGTGGTATGATAAGGGGTGAGGTGTTTACTCCTTTCCTGGTCTATGAGTGACCACAAGCAGTCTTTTCTGTCTTGGAACTTTGAGGGCGATTTCCCCTCTACAGCAACTACAAGCTCCACCACGCCAGTGTTCCTCCTCCCCGCGCCAGAACTGTGACCCAGATTGAAGCACGGGCAAGGAAGAATTCTTGCCTCAGCACTGGCAAGAGATCCTGCAATCCCCCTCTGAGCAGCCACCCAATTCCCCCAGTCTGTGGGCCGGAAGTTCAGGACAGAGCCACTGCCCTGGGGCTCACACTCTGTGCTC
>NW_027556233.1:0-16210 GCF_003287225.1 Phascolarctos cinereus | reverse complement strand
TTCCAATTTTTAGATCTGATTTATTTGTGTGGAAAATATTTTGTAATTGTGTTATATAGTTCTGGGTTTGTTTTGGGAGGTAGAGTTCTAAATATTTTATAATGTCTACAGTAACTTTAAATAGAATTGCTCTTTCTATCTCTTGCTGTTAGGCTTTTTAGTAATATATAGAAATGCCAATGATTTGTGTGGATTTATTTTATATTCTGCAACTTTGCTAAAATTGTTTATTATTTTATATTTTTTTACTTGATTCTCTAAGGTTTTTCTAAATATCCATCATATCATCTGCAAAGAGTGATAGCTTTGTTTCTTCTTTGCCTATTCTAATTCCTTCCATTTTTTTTTTTTCTAATTGCTACAGCTAACATTTCTAGCACAATATTAAATAACAGTGGTGATAATGGACATCTTTGTTTCACTCCCAATCTTATTGGAAATGTTTCTACCTTAACCCAATTACATATAATGTTGCTGATGGTTTTTGATAGATCCTATCTATCATTGTAAGGAAGACTCCATTTTTTCCTGTGGTCTCTAGTGTTTTTATATGAATGGGCGTTGTATTTTGTCAAATGCTTTTTCTGCATCTATTGAGATAATCATATGATTTCTGTTAGTTTTGTTGTGGATGTGGTCAATTATGCTGATAGTTTTCTTAATATTGAACCAGCCCTGCATTTCTGGTATAAATCTTACCTGGTTGTAGTGTATTATTCTCTAAATAAGTTGCTATAATCTTTTTTCTAATATTTTATTTAAAATTTTTGCATCTACATTCATTAGGGATATTGGTCTTTAGTTTTCTTTCTCTGTTTTGGCTCTTAGTGGTTTAGGTCACAGCAACTTATTTGTGTCATAAAAAGAATTTGGTAGGACTTCTTCCCCTATTTTCCCAAATACTTTATATAATATTAATATAAGTTGTTCTTTAAATGTCTAATAGAATTAACTTGTAAATTCATCTGGCCCTGGAGAGTTTTTCTTAGGGAGTGCATTGATGATTTGTTCATTTTCTTTTTTCTGAAATTGGATTGTTTAAGTATTTTATTTCCTGTTCCGTTAATCTGGGCAATAAACATTTTTGCAAATATTCATCCATTTCACCAAGATTGCCAAATTTATTTGCATACAATTGGGCAAAATACCTCCTAATTATTATTTTTTATTTCCTTTTCATTTTTGATGCTGGTAATTTGGTTTTCTTTTTTTTTAATTAAATTAACCATAGGTTTATCTATTTTATTTTATTTTTATAAAACCAGCTCTTAGTTTTATTTAATAGTTCAATAATTGTCTTAATTTCAGTTTTATTAGACTATCCTTTGGTTTTCAGAATTTCTAATTCAGTATTTAATTGGGGATTTTCAATTTGTTCTTTTTCTAGCTTTTTTGGTTGCATGCCTAATTTGTTCATCTCTTCTTTCTCTATTTTATTTATGTAAGCATTTAGAGATATAAAACTCCCCATAAGGACTGCTTTTGCTGTATCCCATAAGTTTTTGATATGTTGTCTCATTATTATCATTCTCTTGGGTGAAGTTATTATTTCAATGATTTGATATTTCACCCACTCATTCTTCAGGATTAGATTATTTAGTTTCCAATTAATTTTTAGTCTATCTTTCCATGGCCCTTTATTTCATGTAATTTTTATTTTATCATACTCTGAAAAGGATGCATTTAATATTTCTGCCTGTCTGCATTGGATTGTGAGGTTTTTATGCTCTAGTACATGGTCTATTTCTGTGTAGGTGCCATGTATTGCTGAGAAAAAGGTATATTCCTTTCTGCCACCATTTAGTTTTCTGCAGAGGTCAACCATATATAACTTTTCTAAAATTCTATTTATCTCCTTAACTTCTTTCTTGTTTTTTTGTGGTTAGATTTATCTGGTTCAGAGAGGGCGAAGTTGGGGTCCCCACTACCATAGTTTTGCTATCTATTTCTTCCTGTATCTTTAACATCTCTTTTAAGAATTTGGATGCTATACCACATGGTACATATATGTTCAGTAATGATATTACTTCATTATCTATTTTACTTTTTACCAGGGTACAGTTTCCTTCCTTATCTCTTTTAATTAGATCTGTTTTTGCTTTGCTTTGTGTGAGATCAGGTTTGCTAAGCCTGTTTTTCTTACTTCAGCTGAAGCACACTATATACTACTCCAGTCTTTTAACTTTACTCTGTGTATCCCTCTGCTTCAAATGTGTTTCTTGTAAACAACATATTGCGGGATTATGGTTCTTAATCCACTCTGCTATCTGTTTCCATTTTATGGAGAGTTCATCCATTCACATTCACAGTTATGATTACTATCTGTGTCTTCCTCTCCATCCTATCCACACCTCATTTATGATTTTCTCTCTCCTTTTTCCCTTTCCTTCCTCAGTAGATTTTGCCTTCTATCACTGCCTCCCTCAGTCTGTCCTCTTTTTCATTAGCTCCATCCCTTTTATTCCCCTTTCCCTTTTTACTTCTTCCCTCCCTTCTGCCTCCTTTTTTCTTTTCCCTTTCCCCTCTTCCTATAAGGTAAGTTAGATTTCTATACCTAACTGATTATGTTATTCCTCTTTGAACCAAATCTGATGAGAATAAAGTTCAGACAATGTTCATCTCCCTTTCTTCTTTCCCTCTACTGCATTATGTTTTTGTGCCTTTTCATGTGATGTAATTTATTCTTGTTTACCTCCTCATTTCCTCTTCTCCCAGTACAATCCCTTTTCATCAGTTCATTAGATTTCTTACCATCATATCAAAGTCCACTTATAGCCAAGCCCTCTGTCTAAGTATACCCTTTTAAGTGTCATAATAATATCACAGTTCTCAAGAGTTGCAAGTGTCATCTTCCCTTGTAGGGATATAAAAAGTTTGCTCTTACTAATAATATGGTGGGGGTCTTTTTCTTTTGTGTTTACCTTTTTATGCCTCTCTCGAGTCTTGTATCTAAAGGTCAAATTTTCTGTTGATTTCTGGTCTTTTCATCAGGAAGATTTGGAAATCCCCTATTTCATTGAATGTCCATCTCCTTCCCTGAAATATTATGCTCAATTTCACTGGGTAGTTGATCCTTGGCTGTAATCCAAGCGTCCTTGCCTTATGGAATATTATATCCCACACCCTCTGATCTTTTAATGTAGAAGCTGCAAGGTCCTGCATAATCCTGACTGTGGTTCCATGATGTTTAAATTGTTTCTTTCTGGTTGCTTGCAGTATTTTCTCTTTGACCTGGTAATTTTGGAATTTGGTTACTATATTCCTTGGCATTTTCAATTTGGCATCTCTTTGAGGAGGTGATCAGTGTTTTCTTTCTATGGCTACTTTACCCTCTGGTTCTAGGACCTCAGGGGAGTTTTCCTTAATGATTTCCTGAAAGATGCTGTCCAGGCTCTTTTTCTCATCATGGTTTTCAGGTTGACCAACAATGTTTAAATTGCCTCTCCTGGATCTATTTTGTAGGTCAGTTGTTTTACCAATTTGGTATTTTATGTTTTATTTTTTCATTCTTTTTTTAATGTTTGACTAATTCTCTCTTTCTTACAGAGTCATTAGCTTCTACTTGCCAAATTCAAATTTTTAACGAGTTTTTTTTTTCATTAGATTTTGTACCTCCTTTTCCATTTGGTCCATTTTACTTTTAAGGAGTTCTTCTCTTCAATGAGGTTTTGTGCCTCCTTTTCCATTTGGACAATTCTACTTTTTAAGGATTTGTTTTCTACAGTTAATTTTTGTCCTTCCTTTTCCAAGCTATTGACTCTGTCTTGCATACCTCTCATTTCTCTTACCAATTTTTCTTCTACCTCTCTTATTTGACTTTTAAAATCCTTCTTAAGCTCTTCCAAGAAGGCTTTTTAGGCTTGAGACCAGTTCATATTTCCCTTTGATGTTTCAGATGTGGGTTTATTGACAATGTTATCCTCTTCTGAATTTGTGCCTTGTTCTTGACTTTCCTAAAAATAAGAATCTATGGTCATTGTCCATTTCTGCTTTTTGTTCATGATGTTTGCCTATTTCCTGACTTTAAAACCAAATATTGAGTCCTCCTGCTGGAACAAAGGAGGCACTTACCCAAACTTCTTTTCCTGCACACCCGGGCCTTACACTTGAATATTTGGCTCCTGCTTGCCCAAGCCTTGCACATGGATATTTTGCTGTGGGTGGATGTCTGTCAGCCTGGAGCTTTGCCTTCTGGAGTTGTGCTTCCCAGAGTTGTGTTGAGGCACTGCGTGATTTTGCTACTGGAGAACACTGTCACATCTGGTGGTTTTCTGAGCTGGTGTTACCAGTTCCCCTGCCTGTATTGAGGCTCTTATGGGGTCCTGGTGTTGGCATTTGCCTGCTCCACCAACCTGGGTCTCAGGATCTTCCTCTGGTAAACTGAGGTGGGGCTTGCTGCTGGCTTGCTGGGGCACCTCCAGTTCTGTAATGCTCCCCCTCCAGATTGAGAGGGGCCTTTCCCATTAATCCCTGAAGCTTCCTGGGCTACAAGACTACTGTGCCCTGTCTTTTCACTGGCCCAGGGTTCCCCGTGGGTTGATATTTTCTGGGATTTCAGAGGTCAGTGAGGGAGGGTGAAAGCATCTAAGTTCTTACTCTGCCATCTTGGCTCCTGGAAGCAGAAGGTTCACTCACTTCTTAAAGAGGCATATTTACTGAATGGGCGCTACCTCACTCAAATTTAGAACCTGAAAAGACCTTAGCTTAAAAGGGCCAGGGTCTCCCATTGCATCCTAGACCATCTCCAGTCATCCTGATGAATATCTGACCACTGGACCCAGATGGCTGTAAAGGAGAATGTGAGACTGGTGGTTTTGCACAGCCTTCCCTCACTCAAATCAAAGTCAATTGCAAGTCATGTCATTATCTCCCTGATTCTGAAATGACAGAGAAAATGAGTCCTTTTTCTTCACTGTCCTCTCTCTAACCTATTAACAGTAGAAAAAACTTACTTTTTGGTCAAAATAATAAAGGAAGTAAGTATTGCTTAGGACAGTCACTTTAGGGACATCAAAACAGAAGACCCCTTCAAAGTATATAGCAATAGTTATACATATATATATATAATTATAGATGTATGTCTTTGTATTTATGTAATATATTTACATATAGTTATATATAATTATATATGATGTTTATCTTCATATCTTTATAGTTACATATTTGTGTAAATAAATATATTTATATATTTATAAACTTGTTTTTATAAATTTTTATTAAGAATATATTATCTGTATTTATAATTTATAGAACATCATTTTTTGTGAATGGTTTTTTGGTTACAACTCATTAAACTGTTACTAATTACAGCATAGAAAGGTTCCATCCTATAGCAAACTAGTAGTCACATGGTTGAAGTTGAGCTACTGAACTATATATACAATATCAACATTATATGAGATAGTATAGGGAAGTGATTAAAGATCTGGCTTAAAAGCCAGAAAGACCTCAGTTCAAATCACCGCTCTGACACATAACGGCTAGGCAAGTCCCTCAAATCTTGTATCAACTTTCTTAGGCTATAAATTGTAGAAAAGGTACCAACCTATATCAGTAGAGGGAGTTTCTATCCTTTCTATCCCTAACAACATTAGAGGATTTTTTTTTTTACTGGAGGGGGAAGGTAAAGGACTAGGGAGTGACAAGGTGTTACCCCTACTTTCAAGGAATTTGGTATCTAATTGGGGAGAAATAAAACAAAAAACAAAAAATCCTCATACTACTCACAACAACAAGAATAGGAAGAAAGAAAAGGAAAATATTGTGAGTTCAAATGATCAGGGAAGCCTTATAAAAGAGCTAGAAATTACATGACCTGAGTCTGGATGGATGGATGAAAAAGAATTCTAAGTAGAAGATATTGCATAAGTAAAGATATGAAGGAAAAATGAGCATTGAATGAATGAGTGAGAAAGTCATCTTTAGCTTTTTATTTTCTTTATTTTTGGTTAGTGTTTGACAGCACAGTACAGTGGAAAGATTCCTAGTTTTGGGAGGCAGAAGTGACATGGGTTAAAATTTCACTCCTGGGGTGGAACCAAGATGGCTATACAAAAGCAGTGACTTGCTTGACCTCTCCCCCCATATCCCTCCAAACACCTGTAAAAAAATGGCCTCTAAACAAATTCTAAAGCAGCAGAACCCACAAAGACAGAGTGAAACAAATTTCCAGCCCAAGACAACCTGGATGGTTGATCAGAAAGGTATATCATGCGAGGCTGAGAGAGGAATGCAGTTTGGTGTGGGCATGCCGGCAAAATAGGCCTCAACAAACCTGGAGCAGCCCCCAGAGGACTAAATCATGGGCAGTTGTGGTAGTTTCCAGACTTCTCAACCCACAAATGCCAAATACAGTTTTGAAGGTCAGTGGGAAAAGTCTGTGACTGCAGTGAGACACAAGCTTGGTCCCAGCCCCGGTCCCCATGCATGGCCCCAGGGTAGTGGCTGCTTCTAGAGCTTTGGATCCACACACTGAGGGGGAATTGAGTGGTTGATCAGATAGGGATTGCAGGGATCTCTTTGCTAGTGCTTGTATCTGGGTCACAGTTCTGGATAGCAGTCCTGGGTGACAAGGAGTGCTGGCATGGTGAAGCTTGTAGTGGTGGTAAAGAGGAAATCATCTTCACAGTTCCAAGGCAGAAAAGTGCTTGTGGTCACTCATAGACCAGAGCACAGGCTAGGAAAGGAGTAAACACCTCATCTCTAATCATACCACCTTGGAAGAACTGATAATTTACAAGTCCTTAGAAATGTCTCTGAAAACAGCTGCACAAAACCCCTAAAGCTTGGGACAGTACATTCTACACACTGGAAGCATACCCCTAACTTACCAAAGAGTTTATAACTCAAGTAATTGGCTGGGATCATGAGCAAACTTCCAAAAAGAGTCAAACCATAGAGTCAAAGCTCCTACATCCAAAGCCCCCAAGAAAAATAGGAATTGGTCCCAGGCCATGGAAGGGCTCAAAAAGGATTTTGAGAGGCAAGTAAGAGAAGTACAGGAAAAACTGGGAAGAGAGACTGGAGTGATGCATCATGAAAAACAAGTCAACAGCTTGCTGAAGGAGATCCAAAACCAAAACAAAAAAACAAAATAAATAAATGAAGAAAATAGCACCTTAAAAATAGCCTAACATAAATTGCAAAAGAGGTCCAAAGAGCCAAGGTGGAGAAGAATGCCTTAAAAAGCAGAATTGGCCAAGTGGAAAAGGAAGTCCAGAAGCTCACTGAAGAAAATACTTCCTTAAAAATCAGAATGGGAGCCAAGATGGCGGAGTAAAAAAGTAGTTTCTCCCACCCTCCCCTATCAACCTCTGAAAAACCAGAAAATATTACCCCAGAAAACACCCTGGAACAGCTGAACCAGAAGAAAGATGGGGAGCAGCAGAGCAGTAGCCCAGCCTCACTTTAGCATACCAGGAGGAGATCCTGGTGACTCAACATTCTACAGCAAACCGGTCTCCAGTGCCTCAGTAAAAGTAAGGGAAGAAGCACTACAAAGGGCCCCAGGTGGATAAGCACCCTGCAGCATTCATCTGAAAGTAGCTGAAGAAAGCAACCTAGAGTTACCCTAAATTTCCAGCCTTGCTGATTCCAGCCCAACACCAGGTAAGCTGTCAGAACCCTACAGACTCCAACTGCTAATCAGGAGGAGATCCTGAAGCCCAGGTGGTAGAGCAGGCAAACACCAACACCTGGACCTCTGAATGCCTCACTGAGGGCAGGGAAACCGGTGGAAATCAGCCCAGAAAACCACCAGGTGCCTCGGAATTCTACAGCAAAGGAGCCTCCCAGTGCCTAAGCAGATCTCAGGGAGGCAGCACTGCAAGGGGCCCCAGGAAGATAAACACCCTGCAGCACCCATCTAAAAGGTGCTGAAAAAAGCAAAAGGAAAGGAAAAGCTGGCAACTTAGAATTGCCTGAAAGTTCCAGCCTTGCTGATTCCAGCCCAATACCAAGTAAGCTGCCAGAAGCCAATTGCCCACATAAGAGGCCCCAACACAGAAAGCCGGAGACCAATACCTAGGCTCCCAACACAAAAAGCTTGGGTTAGTGCCATCTGTTCCCCAGCAGGACAGCTCAATCTCTTTAAAGGCCAAGGAATAAAGAAACACTATGAGTAAAAAGAAATGCACCATAGATTCATATTATGAGAAGAGTGAAGATCAAGACAGAAATTCTGAAGAGGACAACATTGTCAACAAACCCACATCTGCAACATCAAAAGGGACTATGAACTGTTCTGCAGCCCAAAAAGCCTTCTTAGAAGAGCTCAAGAAGGATTTTAAAAGTCAAAGGAGGGAGGTAGAAGACTCCTTAAAAAATACAATTGGTAAATTGGAAAAAAAATACACTGAAGAAAACAAGTCCCTAAAAAACACAATTGGCCAACTGGAAAAAAAAAGTACACTGAAGAAAACAAATCCCTAAAAACAATTGGCCAATTGAGAAGGAAGTACAAAAACTAACAGAAGAAAACAATCTGTTAAAAACTAGAATTGGACAAATGGAAACTAATGTCTATGAGAGAGCAAGAATCAGTCAAACAGAAAAAAAAAATGAAAAATAGATGAAAACGTAAAATACCTCATGTAAAAACACCTGGAAAATCGATCAGGAGAGACAATTTAAAAATTATTGGACTACCTGAAAATCATGATGAAAAAAAGATGGACAGTATCTTTCAGGAAATCATAAAGGAAAACTGCCCTGAAGTCCTAGAACCAGAAGGTAAAATAACCATAGAAAGAATACACTGCACCACCTGAAAGAGATCCCAAATTGACAATGCCAAGGAATATAATAGCAAAATTCCAAAATTACCAGATGAAAGAGAAGGTGCTGCAAGCAGCCAGAAAGAAACAATTTAAATATCATGGAACCACAGTCAGGATTACACAGGACCTTGCAGCTTCTACATTAAAAGACCAGGGCATGGAACATGATATTCTAAGGCAAAGGAGCTTGGAATGCAGCCAAGGATCAACTACCGCAAAAATGAGCATGATTTTTCAAGGGAGGAGATGGATATTCAATGAAATAGGGACTTCCAAACTTCCTGATAAAAACCAGAGCTCAACAAAAAATTTGATCTTCAAGTACAAGATCAAGAAGACATAAAAAGGTAAATGGGACAGAAAGATACAATATGTTGTTAATAAGGGCTGTTTAATCCCTACAAGGGAAGATGACACTTGCAACTTGAGAACTGTATTGTTATTACACCATTTAAAGGAGTATACATAAAGGGGTGGATATTAGTTGACTTTGATGTAATGATAAAAAAAAATCTAATCAAGTGGGTTAAATGGATCCAAATAAGTGGATTAACTGATCTTAGAAAATGTACTGAGAAAGGAGGAGGCAGACAAGGGTAAATTACATTACAGGAAAAGACACAAAATCCTATTACAGCAGAGGGAAAGAAGGGGGGGAGCATTGTTTGAACCTTACTCTCATCAGATTTGGCTCAAGAAGGGAATAACATAATCAGTTAGGTATAGAAATCTAACTTGCCCTATAGGCAGTAGGAGGGGAAAGGGGAAAGAAAAGGGAGGGGAGATAAAAGGGAGGAAAGAAGCAGTAACAGTAAAGAGGAAGAAAAGGGAAAGGGCTAACAGAAGGGAGGAGGGACTGAAGAAGGCAGTGGTCAAAAGCAAAACACTAGTGAGGTGGGGGAAAGGAGAAAGGAGAAAGAAAAGCATTAACGCGGGAAAGAAGGATGGAGAAAAAGACACAGATAGTAATCATAACTGTAAATGTGAATGGGATGAACTCTCCCATAAAATGGAAATGGATTGCAGAATGGATTAAAAAACATAATCTACAATATGTTGTTTACAGAAAACACATTTTGAAAAAGAGTGACACATACAGAGTAAAGGTAAAAGGCTGGAGCAGAATATATTATGCTTCAGCTGAAGTAAAAAAAAAAAGCAGGGGTAGCAATCCTGATTTCACACAAAGCAAAAGCAAAAATAGATCTTATCAAAAAATGTGAGGAAGGAAAGTACATCCTGCTAAAAGGCACCATAGACAATGAAGTAATATCATTACTAAACGTATATGCACCAAGTGGTATAGCATCCAAATTCTTAGAGGAGAAGTTCAGAGAGTTATAGAAAGAAATAGACGGCAAAACTATACTAGTAGGAAACCTCAACCTCCGCCTCTCTGAAATAGATAAATCTAACCACAAATAAGCAAGAAAGAAGATAAGGCGGTGAATAGAACATTAGAAAAGTTAGGTATGATAGACCTCTGGAGAAAACTGAATGGGGATAGAAAGGAATATACTTTTTTTCTCAGCAGCAAATGGCACATACACAAAAGTTGACTATGTACTAGGGCATGAAAAATCTCACAATCCAATGCCGAAAGGCAGAAAATTAAATGCATCCTTTTCAGATCATGATGCAATAAAAATTATATGTAATAAAGGGCCATGGAAAGATAGACTAAAAATAATTGGAAACTAAATAATCTAATCCTAAAAAATGATTGGGTCAAACAACAAATCATAGAAACAATCAATAATTTCATTCAAGAGAATGACAATAATAAGACAACATACCAAAACTTATGGGATGCAGCAAAGCAGTTCTTAGGGGAAGTTTTCTCTAAATGCTTACATAAATAAAAAGAAAAAGAGGAGATTAATGAATTGGGCATACAACTAAAAAAACTAGAAAAAGAACAAATTAAAAATCCTCAACTAAACACCAAATTAGAAATATTGAAAACCAAAGGAAAAATTAATAAAATTGAAATTAAGAAAACTATTGAACTAATAAATAAAACTAAGAGCTGGTTTTATGAAAAAAACAATAAAATAGATAAACCTTTGGTTAATTTAATTTAAAAAAAGAAAGAAGAAAACCAAATTACTAGTATCAAGAATGAAAAGGTGAAGCTACCACCAAGGAAGAGGAAATTAAAACAATAATTAGGAATTATTTTGCCCAACTATATGCCAACAAATTTGACAATCTTAGTGAAATGGATACATATTTACAAAAATATAAATTGCCCAGATTAACAGAAGAGGAAGTAAAATACTTAAATAACCCCATCTCAGAAAAAGAAATTGAACAAGCCATTGATGAACTCCCTAGGAAAAAATCTCCAGGGCCAGATGGATTTACATGCAATTCTAACATTTAAAGAACAATTAATTCCAATACTATATAGACTATTTGGGAAAATAGGTGAAGAAGGAGTCTTACCAAATTCTTTTTATGATACAAATATGGTGCTGATACCTAAACCAGGAAGAGTCAAAACAGAGAAAGAAAATTATAGACCAATTTCTCTAATGAATATAGATGCAAAAATTTTAAACAAAATATTACCAAATAGATTACAGCAACTTATCACAAGAATAGTACAGTATGACCAGGTAGGATTTATAATACAGGGCTGGTTCATTAGGAAAACTATCAGCATCATTGAGCATATCAACACCAAAACCAACAGAAACCACATGATCATCTCAATAGATGCAGAAAAAGCTTTTGATAAAATACAACACCCATTCCTATTAAAAACACTAGAAAGCATAGGTATAAATGGAGTCTTCCTTAAAATAATAATAATATCTAAAACCTTCAGCAAGCATTATATGTAATGGGGACAGGCTAGAAGCATTTCCAATAAGATCGGGGGTGAAACAAGGATGTCCATTATCACCACTGTTATTCAATATTGTACTGGAAACCTTAGCTTTAGCAATAAGAGAAGAAAAAGAAATTGAAGGTATTAGAATAGGCAAAGAAGAAACAAAGCTATCACTCTTTGCAGATGACATGATGATATACTTAGAGAATCCTAGAGAATCAAGTAAAAAACTACTTGAAATAATAAACAACTTTAGCAAAGTTGCAGGCTATAAAATAAACCCACATAAATCATCAGCATTTCTATATATTACCAACAAAGCCCAACAGCAAGAGATAGAAAGAGAAATCCATTTAAACTTACTGTAGACATTATAAAATATTTAGGAGTCTACCTCCTGAAATAAACTCAGGAACTCTATGAACACAATTACAAAACACTTTTCACACAAATAAAATCAGATCTAAATAATTGGAAAAAATCAGTTGCTCATGGGTAGGCTGAGCTAATATAATAAAAATGACAATCCTACCTAAGCTAATTTACTTATTCAGTGCCATACCAATCAAACTACCAAAAATTATTTTATAGAGTTAGAAAAAATAATAACAAGATTCATTTGGAAAAAACAAAAGGTCCAGAATATCAAAGGAACTAATGAAAAGAAATGCAGGGGAAGGTGGCCTAGCAATTCCAGATCTTAAATTGTATTATAAAGCAGCAATCATCAAAATGCTTGGTACTGGCTAAGAAATAGAGTGGTGGATCAGTGGAATAGGTTAAATATGCAAGACACAGTAGTCAATGACTATAGTAATCTATTATTTGATAAACCCAAAGACCCCAGCTTCTGGGATAAGAACCCACTCTTTGAAAAAAACTGCTGGGAAAACTGGAAAAGAGTATGGCAGAAACTAGGCATAGACCAAATCTCACACCATATACCAAAATAAAGTCAAAATGGGTTCATACTTAGATATAAAGGCTGATACCATAAGCAAATTGGGAGAACAAGGAATAGTTTACCTATCAGATCTATGGAGAACAGAAGAATTCATGACCAAACAGAGATAGAGAACATTATGAAAAGCAAAATGGATATTTTTGATTACATTAAATTGAAAAGTTTTGCACAAACAAAACCAATGCAACTAAATTAGAAGGAAGGTAGAAAATTGGGAAAGAATTTTTACAACCAGTCTCTCTGATAAAGGCCTCATTTCTAAAATATATAGAGAATTAAGACAAATTGATAAGAATACAAGCCATTCCCAATTGATAAATGGTCAAAGGATATGAACAGACAGTTCTCAAATGAAGAAATGAAAGCCACCTATAGACATATGAAAAAGTGTCCTAAATCATTATTGATTAGAGAAATGCAAATCAAAACAACTCTGAGGTACCACATCACACCTATCAGATTGGCCAACATGACAAAACAGAAAAATGATAAATGTTGGAGAAGATGTGGGAAAATTGGAACACTAATGCATTGTTGGTGGAGTGAAATGATCCAACCATTTTGGAGAACAATTTGGAACTATGCACAAAGGGCTACAAAAATGTGCATACCTTTTGACACAGCAATAGCACTTCTAAAGCTGTATCCCAAAGATCATACAAATTGGAAAAGGACCCACATGTGCAAAAATATTCATAGCAGCTCTTTTTGTGGTGGCAAAGAATTGGAAATTGAGAGGATGCACATCAGTTGGGGAATGGCTGAACAAGTTGTGGTATATGAATGTAATGGAATACTATTTGGTTATAAGAAATGATGAAGAGGCTGACTTCAGAAAAACCTGGAAATACTTGTATGGTCTGATGCTGAGTGAAATGAGCAGAACCAAGAGAATGTTGTACACAGAAACAGCCACGTTCTGCGATGACTAATATTGATAACATTAAGCATTCCCATCAATACAAGGATCCAAGACATCTCCAGAGGCCTTGTAATGGAAAATGCTATCCACATCCAAAGAAAGAACTATGAAGGTTAAATTGCTCTTTTTTTCTCTTCTGTTGAGTTTTGTTTTCTCTTTCTGATAGTTCCTCTTATTGGTTTTATTTTTTACTTACAACACCACTAATGTGAAAAAATGTTTAATAGGAATGTAAATGTATAGCCTATGTCAGATTGTGCACCATCTTGGGGAGGGTGGTGAGGAGGAAGGGGGAGGAAAATTTTAAACTCAAAAGCACATGGAAGTATTTATTGATGAATCAAAAGAAATCAATAAAATTTAAAAAAAACAAAAAAAGAAATTTTAAAAAAATAAGTCACTTAATCACTATCTGCCTCAGTTTCTTCATCTGTAATATGGAGATAATACTAATAGCTAGTGCCTCTCAGGATTGTTGTGAGACAATATTTATAAAAGGACTCATAAGTCTTAAAGCACTATATAAATACCAGTTGCTATCATTTCCCATTTATTTCTCCTTCTGCATGGGGACAAGAAATCCAAAATAAGACATCTGGAGAAAAAGAACTATTTTTGTTCCAATCCCAATTCCTGTGCCAACTATTATAAAATACAAGACACACAAATGCAACAATGATTTACAATTTAAAGAAATAAGACATAGCAAGTGTTCTTTTACATTTATTTTTAAAATTTTTCATTATAAGTTAGGAGGTGAGGAGGGAACATAATATTTAAATGAGACATGTGGGTTGAAGGGAAAAGGAATTTCTCCATGAAGATACAGGTCTGAGTTCAATGACAGAGGAACAAAGAAAAATGAGGAAGAATAAGTTAACACAAATGACATATAAATGTTTTTTTTTTCAATGAGGCATTGTTGTGAATTCAATATCAAATTTTTTTCCCATTCACAAATTTTCCAAAATGCAGGAATATGTACCATAATTATTTTTTTTTTCTGGGCCCAAGGAGTGATTCAGTAATTACCCTTTCTAAGGAGGTATTCTGACTTTCATTTTATATTCTATCACCAAATATCAGAAATGGAAAGAATAATAGAGGCTAACATTTTACAGATAAGTAAATTGAAGCCTAGAAAGATAAAATGGTGTGAACAAGGGCAGAATTGGAACCTGGCTCCTCAGATTCAAAATCCAGTGATTTTTCCAATAGACTGCAGTTTAGAATATTTTTTACAAAGGCTTTGAGTGTTCAGACTGCCTTGCAACTGTTTTTTCTTTTCTTAGAAATAAGAGTAATACTGTGAAGAAACTTGAGTAACAGTAGTTTGCTTAACTGGAACATGAAATTGTTCATGCTCATAATAATGGATTTTAGATAGCTGTGACTTGTCCTCTCAATAAAATTCACTGTAATTATTTTAGGGTACAAACTCCTTGAGAGCTGACACATAATGCGTCCAAATTTTTTCATAGCGTTTGGAGAGTAATCATACCATAGTGGAAAGAGCATAGTATTTGGAGTCCTAAAAGATGATTTGAATTCTCATTTATGAGCTGTGCGTGTGTGTGTATGTGTGTGTATGTGTGTGTGTGTGTGTGTGTGTGCGTGTGTGTAACATGGATCTGTATATAGCATGAAAAGTGTTCTCTGACTGCATCTAGTAAACCACATGAGAGCCATATGGGCCCTACTTCCAGCAATATATGACTTACTGTGAACTGACTTGCTCTCTAGAAAATGAAGAGCCCTTTAATTGGTTGCTGAGCTTGAAAGGGTTATGATTCAATAGATCATTTAAAGGAAGAGATAGTTTCCAACTGGCACCACCCTTTTGGCTTGGACTCTCTAAGGGACAAGATAACTGCAGTGAAGGGGAGAGAAAGGTGATAGCTGTTTGCAACTATATCTGGGCAATCTGGCTACTGTTCCCCTAAGTAAATCAAGAACTTAACTAAGACGTTTTATAACCAGGACAGTGGCTATCATTGTCCTTTTGGTGGCTGCTCTTTCCTGATTTTAGGCAAATATGTACTTAAAGAATCTTGAGATATGCTTTGAGAATCTTATAAAGTTAAAAGATCCAGAGGTCCCATTGTAACTTTTATTGATAATTAGAGCTGAATGGTGTCTGCGGATGACACTTCACTGTTTAAATATACAGTACTCAGTACAAAGGCAAGATGTGAAAAGCCTATTTATATGTGTGTATAGCTCTGTGTGTGTGTGTATTTGTAAAATAAATAGCATACTAGGTCTTCTCTTGTGGTTCAAAATATTAGCCTCTCAATTGATTGCAACTATAGGTGCTGTATATGCAACTATAACTTCTTATTGAATGTTCTTCTACTCATTTTGTCAATGCAAAATGTGATTCATCTTAAGGTTGGTTTTTCTTTCTCTGTATGAATAAATTATCTTTCTTGTATCTAAAAAAATTTTAAAAAATAAAAATGAAACTCAGAATGGAGCAACTGGAAACTAGTGAGTTTGTGAGAAATCAAGACATTTAAAAAAAACCCAAAAGAATGAAAAAATAAAAGATAATGTGAAATATCTCACTGGAAAAACAACTGACCTGGAAAATAGATCCAGGCTAAAGAATTTAAAAATTACTGGACTGATGAAAGCCATCATCAAAAAAAAGAGAGAGCCTAGACATCATCTTTCAAGAAATTATCAAGGAAAACTGCCCTGATATT
>NW_027556232.1:0-16311 GCF_003287225.1 Phascolarctos cinereus | reverse complement strand
TCCCAATGGATGGGCATCCTTTCAATTCCAATTCTTTGCCACCACAAAAAGAGCTGCTATGAATATTTTTGTACATGTGTGTCCTTTTCCCATTTGTTTGACCTTGTTGGGATATAGCCCTAGAAGTGCTGTTGCTGGATCAAAGGGAATGCACATTTTTGTAGCCCTTTGGGCATAGTTCCAAATTGTTCTCCAAAATGGTTGGATCATTTCACAACTCCACCAACAATGTATTAGGCGTTCCAATTTTCCCACATCTTCTCCAACATTTACCATTTTCCTGTTTTGTCATTTTGGCCAATCTCATAGGTGTGATGTGGTACCTCAGAGTTGTTTTGATTTGCATTTCTCTAATCAATAACGATTTAGAGCATTTTTTCATATGACTACAGATGGCTTTAATTTCTTCATCTGAGAACTGTCTGTTCATATCTTTTACCATTTATCAATTGGGGAATGGCTTGTTTCTTATAAATTTGTCTTAATTCTCTCTATATTTTAGAAATGAGGCCTTTATCAGAGAGACTGGTTGTAAAAAATTCTTTCCCAATTGTCTACCTTCCTTCTAATCTTAGTTGCATTGGCTTTGTTTGTGCAAAACCTTTTCAATTTAATGTAATCAAAATTATCCATTTTGCTTTTCATAATGTTCTCTACCTCCTGTTTGGTCATGAATTCTTCTGTTCTCCATAGATCTGATAGGTAAACTATTCCTTGTTCTCCCAGTTTACTTATGGTATCAGCCTTTATATCTAAGTCATGAACCCATTTTGACTTTATTTTGGTATATGGTGTGAAATTTGGGTCTATGCCTAGTTTCTGCCATACTCTTTTCCAGTTTTCCTAGCAGTTTTTCTCAAAGAGTGGGTACTTATCCCAGAAGCTGGGGTCTTTGGGTTTATCAAATAATAGATTAGCATAGTCAATGACTACTGTGTCTTGCATATTTAACCTATTCCACTGATCCACCTCCCTATTTCATTAGCCAGTATCAAGCAGTTTTTGATTGCTGCTTTATAATACAATTTAAGATCTGGAATTGCTAGGCCACCTTCCCCTGCATTTCTTTTCATTAGTTCCTTTGATATTCTGGACCTTTTGTTTTTCCAAATGAATCTTGTTATTACTTTTTCTAACTCTATAAAATAATTTTTTGGTAGTTTTCCTTGGTATGGCACTGAATGAGTAAATTAGCTTAGGTAGGATTGTCATTTTTATCATATTAGCTCGGCCTACCCATGAGCAACTGATGATTTTCCAATTATTTAGATCTGATTTTATTTGTGTGAAAAGTGTTTTGTAATTGTGTTCATAGAGTTCCTGGGTTTGTTTTGGAAGGTAGACGCCTAAATATTTGATAACGTCTACAGTAAGTTTAAATGGGATTTCTCTTTCTATCTCTTGCTGTTGGGCTTTGTTGGTAATATTTAGAAATGCTGATGATTTATGTGGGTTTATTTTATAGCCTGCAACTTTGCTAATGTTGTTTATTATTTCAAGGAGTTTTTTACTTGATTCTCTAGCATTCTCTAAGTATATCATCATGTCATCTGCAAAGAGTGATAGCTTTGTTTCTTCTTTGCCTATTCTAATTCCTTCAATTTACTTTTCTTCTCTCATTCCTAAAGCTAAGGCTTCCAGTACAATATTGAATAACAGTGATGATAATGGACATCCTTGTTTCACCCCCGATCTTACTGGAAATACTTCTAGCCTGTCCCCATTACATATAATGCTTGCTGAAGGTTTTAGATATATGCTATCTATTATTTTAAGGAAGATTCCATTTATACATGTGCTTTCTAGTGTTTTTAATAGGAATGTGTGCTGTATGTTTTCAAAAGCTTTTTCTGCATCTATTGAGACGATCATGTGGTTTCTGTTGGTTTTGGTGTTGATATGCTCAATGATGCTGGTAGTTTTCCTAATATTGAACCAACCCTGCATTCCTGGTATAAAACCTACCTGGTCATAGTGTATTATTCTTGTGATAAGTTTCTGAATCTATTTGCTAGTATTTTGTTTAAAATTTTTGCATCTATATTTATTAGAGAAATTGGTCTATAACTTTCTTTCTCTATTTTGACTCTTCCTGGTTTAGGTATCAACACCATATTTGTATCATAAACAGAATTTGGTAAGACTCCTCCTTCACCTATTTTCCCAAATAGTCTATATAGTATTGGAATTAATTTTTCTTCAAATGTTTGAGAGAATTAGCATGTCAATCTGTCTGGCCCTGGAGATTTTTTCCTAGGGAGTTCATCAATGCTTGTTCAATTTCTTTTTCTGAGATGGGGTTATTTAAGTATTTTACTTCCTCTTCGGTTAATCTGGGCAATTTATATTTTTGTAAATATGTATCCATTTCACTAAGATTGTCAAATTTGTTGGCATAAAGTTGGGCAAAATAATTCCTAAATATTGTTTTGATTTCCTCTTCCTCGGTGGTAGCTTCACCCTTTTCATTCTTGATACTAGTAATTTGGTTTTTTGAGCAGACTCTTTCATCATTCCACAGTCCTTACTACTTGTGAGTGAGGTGGGACATGAAGTAGACATGTGATATATCTTATGGTTTTGCTCGTGTCTGAGTGGCTGCTGACATGAAACTTGTGCCATTGTCTAAACTCTGTACCAGCTCAGGCTGTTTGTGTGGCACTGACCCCTCCTCAGCCAATGCCCTTGATAGGTGCTGACAGCCATCAGAGTATACCAGAGACCTCTTTATCGTGGCCCCAGTCCTATAGAGTCCATTGTCCAGGGGGTGCTGGCTACATCCCTTTTGGTGTCTTACTACTAGGGACTTTTGCATGTGGCATTGGAACTGACAAGTTTCACAGTCTTTGTGGATGGGCACCACAGTCCTCATGGGTGATGTGGAGGCTTCTCTTATGGGTCCTCTGCTGCGTGGTTTTCACATTACCATGGCCCAAAATTCAATAAACTTTCATTCAGCACCTACTATGTGCCAGGTGTTTATCTGCTTAGAGAAAAGCATAAGACAGTCCCTGCCCTCAAGGCACTCACAACCTAATGGGGAAGACAACATATAAAAAGAAATGGAAAAGGAGTTTTTGGAGGAGGTTACCTAGTGGGGAAACATGCTCAAGTGCTACAGTCAGGTGGGAAAGGATCTGAAGAATGAAGAGTTCCTGAGTAGTTTTCATCTTAAGGATCGATGAGTATTAGGAGATCATGAAGCCCAGGAAAACAGTGGTTTGGAAATGATTAGGTGAATTCTCTAGGTGCCCACCTTAAATGCTGGAGGATCCGGGTGGAGCTCCTAAATATCCACCCCACTATCCTTTCCAAGCAGAGGAAGAGAGGAGCCCCAGGGTCAGGAAGTGCTGAGGAGGTGTGAGTTTCCCAACTGATTTCATTTTGTGATGAAATGATGAGTTTTTGGAGATCGTGAAGTCCAGGAAAGTAGCCAAGTAGGAAATGACAAGAAGTATTGGAGCTCCACTCTCCTGGTCAACTTGCCCATTCCAGTATATTCTTCTGGGAATGGTCGTTTCTGCTGGGCAGATATGAGTCATGTAGAGTGTCCAGGTGTTGAGCTTGAAGGAGATTCTTCAATACAGAGGTTTCCCAAAGAGGTAATGAATTTGCCATCCAGCTGGTAGCCTGTCACTGGTCTGACCACACAACAAGACCATCAGCTATTGCACAGGAATGAGTGAAGAGAACTATCTCCTTTGTGGTGGACTACTCAAAGAGCAGGAGAGCTGTTTGAAGTTCTGCCCTTGGGTGGACTGGGTGGTGCCATGGGCACAGTAGATGGACCTGTCAGCTCACTGTACTGCTGTGGCATTCCAATGAGTTTGACCATGTTTAAGGAGGTCTGTGCCATCTGAGAACCAAGCACCTCCTGCTTCTGGGAGCTCAGAAAACCAAGGGCCCAAGGGCCCCAGGTCGTAAGAGGGCTTTCACTGGAGGTCCATGAAGACTAGCTTCTGTGGCAGCCTATTGCTAAGCAAGGGTCTCATATGGGTGGCTAACTCCCCTTGCACCTGGCCTGGCTTAGCTCTGAATATAACACTTCCATTTGATGATGGATGTTTCTTGGGCTCTACCACTGCCTGGAGGGATTTGGCATTAGTCAGCACCCATTGAAAGATTGGAATTTTTGGCCAGAGAGTACCTGGAATGTCTCCAGTCAGCCTTTCAGTTTCCACTAGAGTCTAGGATCAAGGAAGGAGCTGTTTTTCAAATGAGGTATAGCTCGGCATGGTTCCATTCAGTGCTGGGGTCTATCACCCTAAGAGCAAGTGCACTCTGGCCTCATCTTGTGGCCATAGATGACACACTGCATTGGTGTCATTAATAGATACTTGCAGTAGGGTATTATCATGAGCCAGAAGGAGGCCCAGGGGTAGGGCTATCTGAATTTTGTCTGGGTTAGTGGCCCATCCATCATAGCTTAATTGGTCAGTTCATATGTTAAAGGATAGGGTCTCAGCTTCCTGATTAGGGCATACCAACAGGAGGTCATAAATAATGGATTGCCTTCACTTTTGGAGGCAGCTTATATTTAGTTAGAGTCCATGCCACCCCTGGGGGTAACTGACAGGACAGTTAAGCTGGCCAGGTCATAGGACCATAAAAGAATATTACATGCCTAGTCAGGTGAAGGCAACTAGTCTACTGTTCTAGTCTACTATCTGACTAGGACCTGAGAAGAAAGCAGAGCCAAATCATTCACCACATACCAGTCTCTGAGCATGGCCACCAGTACCTCTTTGCTAGTCACAAGTTCAGGGACAACCACAGCCATCAAATAAACTTCTCCTTTCAGGCTGAGGTCACCTGTGATCAGTCTCCAAGTGCCACTGTCCTTCCATGATGTCCCAACAGGAGTGTTGAACTGAGAGGTTTGCCTTAAGACTATGGCATTCAGCAGCTCCTATACCAACACCTGTCTGTTTCACACACCTCTACCATGGGACATCACCCACTAAGATGGTGCCAACACAGGGGGAGTAGATTGTGTTAGAGACAGCCCCCTGGCCAACTGTGAAAGCTAGGATGTGGCCAGTATTATAGGCATGGAGCCATCCCTAGGTCTGATCCAATCCCTTAAGCTGTTTCAAAAAGTTAGTTTTCATAATGCCCCCATTGTGGGAGCTGCCACTACTGCCCATCTCACTGGTGCATCGGCATCTCATGGCTTTAAGCCCCTGGGCACTAGGGTGACTTGAGTTCCACAGTCCAAAAGTTTCAGATTATAAGAAGTCCTTCCATGAGGCCACTGGAGAATGAAAGAGGCATAAGACCTTTCGTTCCCTGGGGAGACTTGTCTGGGGACCAGGACGCACTCCAATGTAGTTTGGTCTCCTTAACTGGAGTGGGGCCAGGAGAGAGGGCAGAGACTGTGGTGAAACCCATGTCCTCCTCTGACAGCAATGTTGTGACGGGGGCAGTCAGTGATTGAAAGGACTCATTTTGATTTGGTCTCACTTCAAATCAAACCTCCTAACCTCTTACCAAACCCCTCTACACACCACCACTTATCCCAGCAGATGAGGATTTCATGAGCACTAGATCTTCTTTGTGTGTAATTGGACACAGAACATATGTGACAATATGAAACCCCAGGGAGAGTTGGATAGATCCTAATTGGAAGATAAATAGCATAAATGACCACTGGTTGTTTTAACTACTTCTACGTGTGTCAGATCTTTGCCTCTCCTGTCATCCTCCTCTAACAGTGCAGGAAGCAGGGGAGGGCTAGTATTGAACATCCTCTCCCCTCCTGGAGGGAAAGGAGAGCCAGTGCCTAGAAATCAGAGCTGGCTCACCTGTGCACCAGGCAAGGAACAGGACAAGAAGTGGCAGCCCAGGAGGAGGCTAGAGGACTACAAAGTGCATGGGCACTAGTTTTAATTTAATACTGGGGATGTGGTACCAGTGGTCTTCTGGATTAGTTGTATTCAGAGTAATGACAACCTTTATGATGTGACATAGGGGCATAGGTGTTCATCCCGTTGCTCTAGTATCTCGCCTGCCTACATTCCACACATTGCTCCACAGGGACTATCAGCTCTACCAACGAGGTAGTGGTCCATCCCAGTCCATCTCATACTGAGTAATCTAAAGGGGGACGAGTTTGGTTAACCTATTCCCTGATAATGTGGCTCATGGGATGGATTGTCTTATCCTTCCATCCCTCTGGATCAGTCCAGGTAGAGTTCCATGGATGAATTCTCCATGGCAAGCCAAGTGCCATACTAGTTGGGATCTCGGTACAGACCCAACAAGCTGATATATTGGCCACCCCAGCCAGCCTGTGGGACCAGTCAATGAAAAACAACAGTTGGGTTCTCTGTACCTCAAGGATGATAAGAAAAATAGCACAAAGTCACTAACAAAGGTAAATCCTGACCATCAGGAAGTATACTTGCGAGTGATTTATCTTTTGACAACACCACTGCTGGAATAGGGTTCTGGCCTGGTTTGGTTCACCAGACTTTTATCTCTTGCCCAGTAGGGGTTAGAGAGGGGTCAATGTGGAGAGCCACAGGGGTGTGTGGTAAATCTACAGAGTCAGTACAAATGTCCCCCATAAAGTAGCTTTCCCCTCCTCTGGGTGCAGGTACACCACTGTCAGGGCTGGCAGCCATACGGCCATCACACATGGAACACAAAGAAGTCATGCTTGTAGTCCTGCCCCACAAGAGGCCAACAGAGCCAGCCAATCAACAATGGCCTATTTGAAATTCCATGTCCATGTCCACACCTTTGTATCTCCTGGGCTCAGTGCAGTAGGTGCTGGCAAAAGGATATTGTTTTTCTGTCCCAACCTGATGTCAACAACTCATCTTTAGTCTGTACTTGTAGCTGTATTGGGGAGGAAGCATACTGCAAAAGGGCATCTAGTGGGGCCACCTGTCCTCACTGAGGCCATTCATTAAGGGTACAATACAACAGCCCTCCACTTTGGGGGTTGCCCTGGCTGTACCCATCCATGTACCAGGCAGCAGGGGATGTAGGTCCCCTACCAGTTTTATAGAGGCTTTCCAACACAGTCAAATCAATAGCCCCCTCCACCTTTTCAGTATGTAACAGGTCCCAAAACTGCCTGGAGCTCAGCCCTCAGCAGATTAGTGGACATTGAGCCTTGGTGTTGGAAGTAGGAACCCTAATTAGCCAAAGTTGGGGTCTCTGCTATGCCACTTATTGGTTTTTGAGTCCAATCACACATGGATCCAGCTATGGTGTGAGTGGTACACACGGTTACGAGTGCCCTTTCTGTGATAGGTTCTGTTGCAAGGAGGGCATGGCACATGGCACACAACTGCTTTTCAATCAAAGAGTACTGCACCTCTGCTCCCTTCCATAATTGTGACCAGAACCCTATTGATTGTCAGGTTCTCTCCATTTTTTTTGCCAAAGTCCCCATCCATATCCCTCTGGGGTCACATGAACATCCAATTCACAAGTTTGGGAAGGATCAAAGACACCTAAAGCCGCACAGCCTTGACGCCACCTTGGCAGTGCTAAAGGCTCCGGAACACTCCTCATCCCAGCCCCATTGCCTCCCTTTATGTGTCAGACCATATAGGGGCTTCAAGAGCTGAGCCAAGTGAGGAATAAATGACCTCCAATACTCCAATAAACCTAAAAGTCCCTGCAGTTGTTTTAAGGTTGTAGGGGTGGGGTAGGTTTCTATCTTATCAATAAGTGCAGAAGGCATAACCTTCAGCTTACCCACCAAAGAACACCCAAGAATTTGACAGATAAGACAGGCCCTTGGACTTTGTCTTGATTGACCATCCATCCTTTCTCATGTAGATGAGCCACCAGGGTAGGAGCAGTGGCTTCCAAATCTTCAAGAGAGTTACTGCTTAACATGATAATCATCAATATAGTGATACATTTTCACAGGTTGTGGCTTGGCCCATTCAGTAAAATCAGTTGCCAGGAGGCCATGACACAAAGTAGGGCTAGGCAAATAGCCCTGGGGTAACATTTGGAATGTCCATTGGCACCTTTCCCACAAAAAGGCAAATTGTTCTTGACTTTCTGGGGCAATAGGGATGGAGTAAAAAGCATTTGCCAAATCCAAAACATAATGATAAGTCCCTACCTCCTGGCTTAATTGGCTCAAGAGGATTGTTACAAAAGGTATCTCCACATGCAAGGGGAGGTCCAACCATATTCTGTTCCCTATAATCTACACTCCTACCCCACAAGCCATCGGGCTTTCACACTGGCCACACTGGGGAGTTAGAAGGACTGTTTGTTGGCTGAACTATGCCAACCTCAAGTTCTAAAATAGTCTCTCCAATTTCCTTATGTCCTCCTGGTAAATGATACTGCTTACTTTAGTAACCCATGGAGGGGTCAGAAGCAGCATGGGTGCATGCTTCACATAACTCCTGGTGACTGCTTTTACCACTGGGACACACAAGCAAAACTCACTTGCAGAAACTCTTGCAGTGTATAGATATCTAGGATGTATTTGGTAATTGAGAAGATATATACTTCATATTCTCTAGAGTGCATCCTTCCTATTCCCAGTGGAGTAGATGCTTTCATAACCTGAATTCAGTGTCCCCCATATCCATCTATGACAGCATCCTTCCCAGGAAACCACTCACGATTACCATACACCAAAGAACATTCTCCCCCAGCACCCACCAATGCTAACACCCTCTGTATTTTCTTTTACAACTAATAAATTGCAAGTTTACTCAGTTCTGCAAGATAGGTCCCTTGCTCTTCCCCTCAGTCGAAGAGAAAAAGCCAGTCTTTCTCCTGAGAGGCTCCTTGGGCACAAGCTGAGCCCTTCATGAGATCCTGTAATCACACTGCCCTCAACCTTGGTCCTGAACCCTCTAGGGCTGTCAACTCAAGGAGCTTGTTGGTCAATGGCCTGAACCGATGTACAGGTTTCACCTGTTCCACAGTTCCAATTAATGAGGATTGGAGCTAGACTCCAAGAGGGAAAAACCCTGGACTTTCCCACATGGCCAAATCTCTGGTTGCCCTGAGGCTATAATCCCATCAACTAGCCTTTCATTGTGATTACACTAGATCTCCCAATTCTCTGTTACCTTTAACCTAGCCTAGCCCTCCATTTTCTTAACTCCCTATGGCTACTCTCCACCCTTAATCCTATCTAGGCTCCATTCTCCCTTGGCCATATGGTCCAGGTCCCTGGCATTCTATTACCTCAGAGACTACTTGTCCATTTGTAGATCCCTCCTACAGTCTTTCTGTGTTTAAGGTCCATCTTGTGTCCATTGAGATGCTCTGATTCTTATAATCTAGCCACTGCTCAGATTTTTACAATTTAGCCAATAGCTCACAGATGTTCAGATTCCCTAAGAGTCTGGATAATATGGTGGATCTTTAATAAATCTTGTCTTTGGCTGAAAGAAGGCTTGGGTCAAATTGTTTCGGACGGGACCCATATGTTGTGATTTTTGGATTCCAGCACTCCTAACATCTAGACCTCACAACAACATCTTATTTGTCTGCCCCTCTAACTTTATCTTGTCTGCCCCAGCCTATATCAGATCAACCCACACCTGATTAAGGGTAACCCTGACAGGTCCTTTCAAGGCTCCTTTCTCTTTCTCTTCCTTGGTGACTGTAGTACTGACTCCCTTTTTGCTGCATATGTTTTAACCCTCTCCTAGGTCTGCAACAGTGTGGGTCACCACACTGATGGGCTATCCCACATACGGGTCTGGTATGGCCACTAAGGGTCCAAAATGCTCAGAGGGCTCCATCTAAAGCACTATGTCTCTCCTGCCCACTGTAAAAATCTCACCAGGACCTCTGGTGTTCCAACTATATAGAGCATTCTTCATACCCGGTTGCCTTATCACCTGCTGTAGGTCAGCATAACTCTGCCATTGGCTAGGGGACAAGGGTAAGTCCCCTGACTTGGCCAGGCTGTCCGAGTAGTTGCCATCATCCATTCCAGCAAAGAATGATTCCTTTGGAAGTGGTGAGCCACCTGCAAATCCTGGTGCAAAGCAGGATGGGTAGTTATGGAAGCTAATTTACCATCTCTATTCCAGAGAACAAAATTATATTTTCTAAGTGCCCTGCAGGAACTGATGGGTTCTGCTTTCTTGGGGCCCTCCAGAATTGATGTTCTGTGTTCTCACATTGCGTCACCTCCGATATTCTGTGTTCTATTGCCCCCTCCACTTGTGACAGTCTCTGTTGTATAGTCCCTATGAGCTCTGACAAACTTTATTGTAGTTTTCTTTCTCTGAATTTTCTGCCTCTGCCTTCAGTAGTTAGTATCACATTTGACTCACAGGAGGTGTTTGGTAGAACTTCTTCTTGCCCTATTCTTGCAAACAATTTAGATAAAATTGGAGATAGTTGCTATTAAAATATTTAATAGAATTCATTTCTCAATCCGTCTCTTCCTTGAATCCTCCCCCCACCCCCCACATATGGAAGTTCATTTATCACTTGTTCCATTTCTTTTCCTATGATTGGGCAATTTTAATTCTCTATTTTTTATTCTCTTCATCTGGTGTTTTATATTTTTGTAAATATTTGTTCATTTATCAGATCTGTTGGCATATACCTGGAGAAAATTGTTTGTAATCATTTCCTCTATTTTATTCTCTCTCATCTGTGATTCTGGCATTTGATTTTCCTTTTGAAAACAGAATCCAGTCAGCCAATGATGTGGCTATTTCAGGACTTTTTCCTCTTTTCAAGCAGCCTCCCAGTTTCACCATTTCAGCTGTGACTTTATGCAGATTATCACAATTTCTCATTTTTTAAAGTTGCTTCTTTCCCTGTCCCGTTTTGTGGCCCCACGCCACGTTTGTTCTTGCTCTTTCCTCCCTGTCTTTCACTGATGAAGGTGTTTAGAAACACAAGGGGTACCCTACCTACCATGAGGCTAGTTTGGGGGACTCCCCAGCCCCTCTCTCCTCCCTGCCTCTGGCCCCCCCCTTCTCTCATCCTGGACCGGCCTCTTGGGGGGGGCAGATTGGGGCATGGCCCCGCCCACCTCCAGGCCGGAGTGCCGCCTCCGGATCTTAAATCACATACACTCTGCCCGCCTCCTCACACTGCACGCGCTGGGGTCACCAGGGTCTGTTTCCGGGGATTGTTGCATCACTGAGGGCCTGTCTTTTGCCCCCTCCTCTCCCAAGCCCGCCTGAGAGAAACTAGGGTGTCTCCCTGGCTGACTGAGCCTAGGCCGTGCCTGAGGGCTGAAGGAAACAGGGCCTTGGCCTTCTCTGGCCCAGCCTGCGGTCACAAGGGGAGCCCGCCCTCTTCAGCATCCTGGGGTTAGCTTCGCCCTCTCCATGGTTACTGCTCGGGCTCCATTGGCTGGGGTAAGCCCCGCCTCCGGATGTGACATCACAGTAGGATGAGTGGAATCCCCGCCCATCTAAGGAGGAGCCTGTTCAGTTGAGGGGAAGGTAGGACTGGTGCGGTAGGTCCTCACACCACCCATCCCTCCAACCCGTACACCACTTTATTCCTCACCCCCTCAGACTCTTCTAGGTCGGCCTCCCTGACCAGGCCTGGCTATGGGTGGGGTGGGACCCGCCGAGAGTCCTTGTGGGGTGCCCCCTCCCCTTCCCCCTTCTCCGCTGTTCAAGGCAGAGTCCGGGGTGGGGGGCTAGCGGTTCTCTTGGTCCCTCCGGTCTTGGGGGGAAAGAGCTCATTGGGGAGCAGAGTCCTCCCCCCCAATCCCTTGTTTCCCGATATTTCCTGTCATTGTGAGGCTGTTTTTATTTCCGCCTCCGAGGGCGCCCCGCTTCCCTGGACGTCGTCGGGCAGATCCCGTCTCCGTCCCCCTCTTCTCCTTATTTTCCCCTTCCCCTACCCCGTCTCCCCTGAGTCTCCGACCCCCGAGAAAAACAAACCCTGTTACAGAAGGAAGCGTCCTCAGCTTCCCCCCTTGGCAGAGTCCGAAAACGCCCCGTCTCCTTCCCTTCCTGAGCCCGTGACCTTGGTGTCCCGGTGGGGGCATGTCCTTCATGGGCCCTCAGGGACCGTCCTGAAGTCTGTCAGCGGGACACACACCCTCCTTTTTAGGGGTCCCTGCCTCTCCCTCGGGGTCCCCTCCCTCAGGGACCTGGGTGAAGGAAGAATGTGTCTTTGTGGGGTCCAGGTTTGCACCCCCCTATCTTAAACCCCTGAAATGGGTCAAAGGACAGTTCCCACCTAAGACTGTCACCTATGTAACTGGCTCTTGCAGACCGATTTTTAAAAACTTTTAGGAAATTCCATTTAATTAATTCAAATTTATTTAATTCAGTATAATAGTCTCTAACCAGAACAATAACATAACCATCACAATAAGTGCTCGGAGTCCAGAAAGACAAATTCCTCTATTGACTAAGTCCAGATGTGCATTTCTTTCTGGATTTTAATCTATAACCCCTATCACAAAAGCCACAGGTGGCTGGAGTGATTTACCTTCAATTCTCTGAACTCTAGATTTGTCATTGCAATCATTAGAATTCCAATAGCTTTCATAATCTATTTTTCCCCTTTAATGTTGTGTGAATTATTCTAGTTCTGCTCACTTCACTCATCACAATGTTGCTCATTTTCCTCTGGAACTGCCCATTTCACCATTGTTTATGGCAAAATAATATTCCCTAATGTTCTTTTGCAAGAGTTTGTTTACACATTCCCTATTAGGTGGCTACGTTCTTAATTTCTAGTTTAGGGCTACTATAAAAGGAAGTGCTCTAAATAATTTGCATAGATGATAACTCCTTTTACAATATGCCTAGTATTAGGTTGTTGGTTCAAAATACTCATATTTAGTTTTGGGGGTATAGTTCTAACTTTCCTGAGTTGCAAGAACAGTTCACATCTCCATTGTTTTCCCACAGTCCCTGCAACCTTTTTTGTTTTCCAAATTGGGGTGGGTATGAGGTGGAACCTGAGAGTTCTTTTAGTTGGCATTTCTTTAATTATTAGTAATAAGGAGCATTTTATCATATGGTTTTTGATAGGTTAAATTTCTTCTTTGAAAATTGCCTGTACAAAGAATTGAAAATTGAGGGATGCCCATGAGTTAGAGAATGGCTGAAGGAATGTTATTGGGCCACAAGAAATGTTATTCTGCTGTAAGCAGGATAGTATCTGAACAACCTAGGAAGGTTTTTGTGCATTGTTGTAAATTGAAATGAGTAGTAGGAGGAAAATATTTCAACAGTACCATCAAAATTGTAATGTTGATCAACTTTGAAACTATTCTGATGAACATTTTGATCCAAGACAGTTTCAAAGGACCCATAATGAAAAATGCTATCTACTTCTAGACAGAGAACTGATGAAGAATGAGTGTACACTGAAGCATACATCTTTCACTTTCTTTTTGTTCCTTGCTTTTTATCCTTTATTTTTAAAACATGCCTAATGTGGAATTGTGTTTTGTATTTATAACATATAGCTTGCTTTCTTCATTGGTGTTAAGGGGAGTCAGAGAATTTGGAAATGAAATTAAAAAAAACATTAAAGATAAATAAATGAAAAGAAAAATTGTTCATATGCTTTGACAATTCATTTTTAGGGAATGATTATATATAGTAATATATTATAATACATAGTATAACATATTGTATATAATATATATAATATATTATATGATACATAATTATATATTATATACTATGTAATTATATATTATAATACTATTATAATATGATATAATATATGATATAGTATAATATAATATAATATAACATAACATAACATAACATAACATAACATAATATAATATAATATAATATAATATAATATAATATAATATAATATAATATAATATAATATAATATAATATAATATAATATAATATAATATAATATAATATAATATAAATAATATATAATAAATATAATATAGTATAGTAATATAGTATAATATAGTATAATATAATATAATATAATATAATATAATATATAATAATATATATAATAAATATAATATAATATAATATAATATAATATAATATAATATAATATAATATAATATAATATAATATAATATAATATATGAATATATATAAATATAGATTTGAATCAGTCAGTCAATATGGTTGTGGTTTGTCCTTTGTTTTCGAAGAGGACCATGACATAAGGCAGATGATAACATGACTTGCAATTGACTTTGACTCGAGTGAGGGAGGACTGTGCAAAGTCACCAGCCTCACTTTCTCCCCTATAGCCATCTGGGTCCAGTGGCCAGATATCGATGAGAATGGCTAAGATGTAGTGGGAGACCTTGCCCCTTTTAAGCTAAGGTCTTTTCAGGTTCTCACTGAGTGAGGGAAGGTATAGAAGATAGGATTTTAGCTAGGTGTTGAAGGAAGCCAGGGCACCAAGGGTATGGAGATGAGGAAGGAGAACATTGTAGGCATGAGGGGCAGCTGATGAAAATACCTGGAGTCTAGAGATGGAGTGTCTTCTTCACAAAACAGTGAGGACGCTGGTTTTATTGGATTGCAAAATATATGGAGAATGGGGTATAAGGCATAAGAAGACTGAAAGGTAAGAAGGGGGTGAGGTTCTGAAGCTCTTTCTGTGCCAAATGAGAGCATCCCATAAACAAGGAGAGAAGACAATAACAAGGAGAAGAGGGACATCAACAGTGTCAAAGGCTACAGATCCAGAAGCATGAGGACTGAGAAAAGGTCAATCCATTTGTTGATTAAGAGATGGTTAGTGACTTTAAAGGGAGAAGTTTCAGTGGAATGTTAAAGAAACCAGAATGCAAAGAGTTAAGAAGACAGTGAGAGGAAAAGAAGTGGAGGCACCTCTTACAGATGACTTTCTCCAGGAGTTTAGCTGCAAAGGGCAGGAGAGCTAAGGGATGGATGATCAAATGAGGATCTTTGAGGATGGAGGACACATGAGTATGCTTGTGTCCATAGGGAAGCAGCCAGTAGACAAGGAAAGACTGAAGATTAGTGAATGTGGGGGTAATAAAAGGGGCAGTCTGCTGGATGATAGGATGAGATGGGATCCCTTCTGCATGCAGACGGGTTTGCCTTGGTCAGGAGAAGGGCTGCTTTATTATGTGAAACTGGAGTGAAGGAGATGGTAGCAGAAGACATGGAGTTGATGGGAGATGAAGAGGGGAGAAGAGGGAGCTTTCAGCTCCCTCAAATGGCCCCAGTGTTATTAGTAAATTCTGAGGCAAGGTTCTCAACTAATAAGGTACGGGAAGGGGAGCTGTGGGATACTTGAGGATAGATGAAAGAGTTTGTAATAACTTTAATGGTGAGTGGGATCATGAGATAATTAGAGAGGCATAAAAAGATTGTCTTGCTGCACAGAGAGCCTAGTTGAGGTTAAGTAGCACAAAATTGAGAGGACTCAGCCATTATCATTTCCTGATTTTCTCCAGCTTCACTCAATAGCATGTGTGACAGAACAAAAGCAATGGATGATGGGAATGATTCAAGGCAGAAGTTTTCCTGGGAAGGGAGGGCTCAAGAAACTCAAGAGAAGAGCATAGTTTAGAGTTCGCCTAGTTCACCAAGTGGTCAGGATAGAGAAGGGGGGAGAATGCAGCTAGTGCAGGGATGATGGTCTGGGAAAAAAACTGAGGGGTGAGGGATTCGAGGTTGTGATGAGTTTGGAGTTGCAAGGTGGAGAGAGGTAGAATGACCATAGATGTGATTAGATGAGAGCATTTCATACTTCTTGAATTTGGAGGTATCTTATTTGTGGGTGATGCCAAGATCAGAGGTATGACCTTTGTGTGCAGGTGAGGTAGTGTAGCAGGTCACTTGAGATGAGTAAACTGAAGGAATCATGAGTTTAGGGTGTTGGAGAGACTATCAAAGTGAATGTTGAAGTCCCCTAATACGAGGACAGGAGTTGGGGAGAAGAGAAAAATTATGAGCCAGACACAGAACACTTTAAGGAAAGAAGAGCAGTGTACTGGAGGCCTGTATACAGCAGCTACTAGATTTTTGATTGAGTGGTAGATATGGATTGAGTGTGCCTCACAAAGAAGCTATTGAGTGATGGGAGAAGGAGAGCTTAGAAGTGACAGTGAAAAGCAAGGAATATTCCAACTCTTCTACCTCAATTAATGAGTACAGTGACTGAGTGAAAGTGTCACCAGTGATTGGAAGGGAGGCCAGGAAGGCTGTATCATCAAGAGGGAGACAGGTAGACCTCAGAGTGGGAAAGGAAAGATGTAAGGTAAAAGCAAGTTTGTTACCTGGGAGCTGGCATTCCAGAAGTCACAATGCTAGGTGGGTAGCTTTAGAGTGGAATACTGAGCTGTCTAGTGGAGGGATGGGCCTGTGGGGAAAGAGGAGAATGGAGAACTGAGTTTGAGTAC
>NW_027556231.1:0-16352 GCF_003287225.1 Phascolarctos cinereus | reverse complement strand
TGTAAGTATAAACAAATCTTAGCCAGTACAGATCTGTTATAGAATTCTTAGTGTCTTTGAGGGATTAAATGATGCTCATATATTCACCTCACTTTGCATTATGTGGAAAGTCAGACCGACTAGAAGAAGTATGAGAAACCTGAGCTGCCATTCAGATTTGAGATTTTTCTTTCTTGGGAGCCTATTAATTTATTTGCAGAAATAAAGCAACCTTGCCAAGACAATTCCCACATGCATTGACAACAGTCCTTCCTTGCCTGTACAATTTCGGCCTGCCTATTCCACTGTTGTCATAGCCTGAGAAAGAGCCAAGACGAGCGTGAAGTGATCAAGGCTTTATCCTGTGTACCACAATTTAGTGGCCATTACATTTTGAGGCAGCTATGACACAGTGAATAGAGCACTGGGCCCAAAGTCAGGACGACCTCAGTTCAAATCTAGCCTCAGATGCTCACTGAGGGATCCTGGTCAAATCACTGAAACCTCTGTTTGCCTCAGTTTCCTCAGCCTCTTTAATTGGCACCCAAGTATATGCTGATGAAGCCTCTGTGAATCGCACCCACGATGAGGCTTCTTTGCCTGACTTGCAATCAGAGACTGGAGTCCCCAAAAGGCAGCTGCTTCCTTAGGTTCTCATGTAAGTAATATATGTCATGTGTAGGTCCCCACATGTCAATTGGTTCAAGCATATAGGCTTGTCTCCATATGTGGAGTGGTTTCCTAAGTGGAACAAATACTGGGGACAGAGCTCCCCCATGTGGGGTTGAAAGGTCACCATATTTAAAAATGTAAGAGGAAGTAGAAACAAGTAGTTGTTGCAGTGAAGAGAATGCCAGACCTACAGTCAGGAACACTCATAATCCTGAGTTCAAATGTGGCCTCAGACACTTATGAGATGTGTGACCCAGGATAAGTCACTTAACCCTGTTTGCCAAAGTTTCCACAATAGCAAAGTGATCTGCAAAAGGAAATGGCAAACCACCACAGTATGTTTGTCCAGAAAACCCTAAATGGGGTCACAAAGAGTTGGACAAAACTGAAAAATGACTGAACAACAATAACAAGGGGAAGGAAAGTAGGCGTTCTTTGCACCGATCATCCTGAAAGAGATCCCCAAAGGAAAACTCCTAGAAATATTGTAGCCAAATTCCAGAGTTCCCAGGTCAAGGAGAAAATATTACAAGCAGCCAGAAGTCAAATATTGTGGAAACACAATTGGGATAACACAAGATTTAGCAGCTTTTACATTGCGGGACTGGAGGGCAAAGGAGATAGGATGAAAACCCAGAATCACTCACCCAGCAAAACTGAGTATAATCCTTCAGGGGAAAAAATGGTTATTCAGTGAAATAGAGGAGCTTGAAGCATTCTTGATGGAAAGACCAGAGCTGAATAGAAAATTTGGCTTTCAAAAACAAGACTCAAGAGAAACACGAAGAGGTAAACAGGAAAGAGAAATCATAAAGGACTTATTAAGGTTGAACTCTTTATATTCTTGCATGGAAAGATGATATTTGTAACTCATGAGACCTTTATCAGTTGGAGGGAAAAAATTATATGGATTATATAGATAAATATATGGATTAGATAGATAGATAGATAGATAGATGTTAGATAGATAGATAGATAGGTAGATAGAGGCCACAGGGTGATTGAAGGTGAAGGAGTGATATCTGGAGAATAAAATTAAGGGGTGAGAGAGGATTTTACTTGGAGAAGGAGAAAAGGAGAGGTAGGATGGGGTAAAGTATCTGATGCTGAGTGAAGTGAGCAGAACCAGAGAATGTTGTACGCAATGCGATGACTAATACTGATAAACTTAACCCTTCCAGCAGTACAAGGATCTAAGACATCTCCAAAGGCATCATGATGGAAAATGCTATCCACATCCAAAGAAAGAACTATGGAGTTTAAATGCAGATGAAAGCATACTATTTGCCATTTTTTCCTTCTGTTGAGTTTTATTTCCTCTTTCTGGTGCATCCTCCTATTGGTTCTAATTGTTACTTACAACATCAGTAATGTGAAAATATGTTTAATAGGAATGTATATGTATAACCTATATCAGATTGTGTGTCTTAGGGAGGGTGTCAGAGAGGGGGGGAAGAAAAATTTTAAACTCAAAAGTATGGAAATGATTGTTAATAAATCAAAATAAATTAATTTAAAAAAAAACCTGGGTAGAAGAAATGTGGCTGCCCTATCTCACCTGTCGTGGTGCCTGGGCATGCATGGCCTCATCTATCTCTTTGTTTTGCTTTTTTTTTTTTTAACTGATCTGCAGCAAGTGAGTATTTTCAGATGAAACCATTGAAGTGATCTGGTAAGTTCCTTTGGGTAAACAGAACTGAATAGAGACAATCATAAAATCCTCAAAGCAATAATAAACAGTGTCAGTATGCAAAGTGATTTTCCTAAAGTGCAAGTCCAACCATGTGAATTTGTACTCAGTAATACAAAATCCCAAATTTGGCATTGAAATCCCTTCATAATATTCTGTCTTCTTACTGTCCCCCCAATTCTGTCCAGTGACACTGGCTTCCTGGCTCTTCTAGAAACAAGACGCTCGATCTCTCATCTTCAGATGTTTTCTCTGGCTGTCCTCCATGCCTGCAATGCTCTCTCTCCCCATCTCTGCCTAGTGATCTTTCAATCCCAGCTGAAATCCTACCTTTAACAGGAAGACTTGTCTAATACTTTTTTTTTCTTTTAAAGGCAATAGGGGTTAGGTGACTTGCCCAGGGTCACACAGCCAATAAGTATCTGAGGCTGGATTTGAACTCAGGTCCTCCTAACCCCAGGTGCTCTTGCCACCAAGCTGCCCCTTCCAATAGTGCCTTCCCTCTTTTACATCCTATTTATCCTGTATAGAGGTTGTTTGTGCATATCTGTTTGCTTGTTGCCTCCCCAATTAGATTGTGATATCCATGAGGTCAGACACTGTCTTTTGTCCTTAGCACATTAGTAGGTCCTTAATTGTGTGTGTGTGTGTGTGTGTGTGTGTGTGGTTTGTCATTTGTTCTTGAAGAGGAACATGATATGAGGGAGATGATGGCATGACTTGCAATTGACTTTGATATGAATGACAGAGGGCTGTGGAAAGTCACCAGCCTCACTCTCTCCTCCAGATCCATCTGGGTCCAGTGGCCAGATATCAATCAGAAGAACTGGAGACAGCCCAGAATGCCGTGATTGTACTTGGCACATGTAAGCTAAGGTCTTTCCAGCTTCTCACTTTGAGTGAGAAAAGGACCATTCAGTGAATAGTCCTCTTTAAGAGGTGAGTCAAGGGATAGCCCCTTTCATTAAAAAAAATCAAACTGAAAGGGGAATAAATGTTTATTGAATGACTGACTGAAAACCCAGAAGGACTGTATTTGTCCCAGCTTTCTGGCTCACAAGCCTCCATTGCACTAGTCCTTATTAAGCCAGCCAAAACCTGGGTCATGTTCCACCTGAAAGAAAAGCAATATCCAGTGGAGAGAGAGCTCTTAGAGTACAATGACAGTGAAGTGTGTGTGAGGAGAACATGTAGCAAAGGGATAACTCATAACTCTGGCACTTTCTGTCCTTTTCTTCCTTTGTAGAATCCTCATAAAGTTCCCTTCAGGATAGCTTCCAGCTAGATTCTGAGGGCTGATTCCTTTCTAGATGGCATACTGGTACTCCTCTCCACTCTGAGAGGTCACACTCTTGAAGCAGCTGCCCTTCTCAGGTGATTGTCTTTCCACAACTATTGCAGGTACCTCCATTAATGTCAGCAATCTGTTGCTATGGGGTTCTTCTTCCTCTGCCTCTAGGAGGTGCTGATATTACAGTCATTCAGCTCCCAACAGCCAAGGGGACTTGGGGATCTTCTGAGCTCACCAGGTTATACAAACACTTCCATCTAGGAAAGCTCATTTGCCTAAGATCAAGAACAATCACAAGAAGACATGAAGCCATTGGTTGACAGTTACCATGCCTGAGTAGTGCAAAAAGAGGCAAGGCAGCCACTTTTCCTCCACCTAGCTCTTCAGGCAGCATTCCTGCTTCCAAGCCAAGAGGGAGAAAGAGACAGAGGGATAGAGAGATTTAGGTACAGAGACAGAAAAAGAGAGGGAGAGACAGAGAAAGAAATAGAGAGAGTTGGGTCATTCCTTTTAAAACCACGCTGAAGTCAGTTTGGAAACTCTGGTCATCACTTCTTAGGGCCAGTTAAAAGATTTTCTCTTCAGTCTCTAGCGCATGTCCATTAATTAGGCACCGCCAGAAGAAACAGGCTCTTCATAATTGTCCACTTGGCCTACAACCAGGTAAGGAATATCTTTGCATGCTCTAAGAACTGGCTCCTTTGTGGCCACTATAGCGAGGCTGTATTGCTATTAAGGAAATAACCAACTTTTGAAATTTTTAGTGGTCTTTCTGTCCCTAAATGTTTTATGCATCATTACCAAAAGCTCAGTTGTTTTTTTTAAGTGAAACTTCAACCAAAATTTTACCCTAAAATTCTCATCTGTTTTTGTTCTGTACTAGAGAGATTAAAATAACGATAAATTTTCAACTTGACAATGCATATGTCTTTTAGTAGGGATCAAAAATAATGTAACTATGCAGAAAGAAGATAATGACATATTGTAGAACAAATGTCTTGCTTTTAGTGCAATAAGAGTTTGCCCTGGAGATAGGAAGACCTAGGTTCAAATCGTACTCTTACACATACTAGCTGTACTACTCTGGGTTTGCCGTCCAACTTTGTCAGCATCCTACGTAAGTAGGACAATAATTTACAGTTTTAATATAAATATAAGCCAATGCTATCAAATACAAAATTGCTGACATGTATCAGTGGAGTTCCCAAGGTGATGAAATCTCAGGTTTAGACTATCTCAAATAAGTTACAAATGACAAGTCAAGAACAAGTTACAGCAAAAGCAGAGAAGAACAAGGTGAAAGAGTGAAATAAGAAAGAAAAGAAAAAAATCAAGTGACAAACATCAAAGAATACTTAAATGAAAATGCCAAAAATATTGTATTCATTCTCTAGCTATTTTCTACCGGCCGTATATACAAACAATAAACAAAAAAATTACAAAAAACAAATTAGGTCTGGTTGGTGACAGTGAAGAAAAAAAAAAGCACCAAATGTCTTTGTGCCATTTGTTCTCTTGGCCAGTATTACGATTACCAGTAGCCTTCAATCTGCTGTTAGATGTCAATGAAGAAATTTCATAAGTTTGTATGATGGGCTTGAGTTGATTAGTGATTTCTTTGCCTGAAATTTCAATGTTAAAGCCTCTCATCTTCTTTATAGACTCTCTAAAATCCACGAGCTATAAGGGTGGAAACAGTCACACACTAAAAGAAAAGAAAAAGTAGCGTCAGTGGCTCAGGATTTTTGATATTCACTTGTCTAAGACAACTTTATAAGAAAGCTACTTTTTTATGAACAATGGCAACATAGAGCATCAAACCAGGTTTCTACACAATTTCCTAGAAAAGTGTCCTTTTTTAGCATGAGCCTTCCATAAACTGATCTTGTATTTTCAAATATAATTTCTTAATATCTAATTCAAAATTTATCAGCTATCTGCCTGTTCCGCTCAATAGTAGAGTTTTTGTTAGAGGAAACAGTCTGTCCCAAAAGTCTTCGAGCAGTTTTAAGCTTTAATAATCAAAGTAATAATAACAAAAGCTTCAATATTTTAAAAAATAGTTTGTTTTCCCCTAATTACATACAAAGACAATTTTTAACATTTATTTGATTTTAATTTAGAATCCCAAATTATCTCCCTCCCCTCTTCCCTCACCTTCCCCCTCCTGGAGGCAGAAAGCATTTTGATATCGGCTATACATGTTCAATCATGCAAAACACATCACAATATAGGTCCTGTTTGAAAAGAAGACACTGAACCAAAGGAAAAAATACGAAAAAAAAGAAATGAAAACTAATATGTTTTAATCTGCATTCAGACTCCATCACTTCCTTCTCTGGAGGTGGATAACATTTTTCATCATGAGTCCTTTGGAATTGCATTGGATCATGGTATGGCTGAGAATCAGCTTCAGTATCTGAAAACTACACTCATGTTTGGACATATTTGGAGACACGATATTATTTCATGGAGACCTTTCCTACTAGAAAGGAACAATTTTCTAGGAAAATTGGTCAAATGAGATATAATGAATCCTGGACCAAAAAATCCGAAGGGATTTACACAGTAATTGAATAAGATTATAACTCCCTAAGCAACAAATAGGAGAAATAAACTTTTAATGAAAACAGTGATAATTTGAGACCAATCTTTTAGACATTCCTTTTTTAAAATGCCCCTTGTTAGAAAGTGGGGGAGGGGGGAAAATACCTGTTTTTCTCATTTTTCTGCTTCTTCAAGTGCTCTGTTTACTATATATAGATCATTAGTGACAGCTTCCAGGGTATGACAGGCCATTCTATGCCTCTCTGGGTTCTTGCTTGGTGTAGTCTGATGTTCTTCTCAAATTGATCACTTTTGGAGCTGTCTTCTCTTTAACTCTTTCAACCATTTTTAAAGATTCCCGGATCTTCTCAATGGTTTTGTCCCGTGAGGGTGAGGAGAGAATGATTACAGTTCTGTCTCTCCTCTATATGATAGGCCAGTTCACTTATCTTCCCTCTAAGATTCCAGGCAAATATAAAAGGGGGAGAGTATTTATCAACTGTGACTAAGAGCAAGGCAGTGAGCAAGGCACTTTACAAAGATCATCTCCTTTGATCCTTACAACAACCCTGGGAGGGAGTTTTGAACATTATCTCCATTTCACAGTTGAGGAAATGGAGGTGGATCGCAGGTTAATGCCTGGGATCACACAGCCAATAACTCTGAAAGGCTAGATTTGAACTCAAGTCTCCCTGACTCCAGGGCCAGGGCTCTATCCTCTGGTCCACCTAGTATCTCACAATCGAGGAGCATAGATATACAATCACACATGTCATCATTCTTAACAAACAACAACAACAAAAACTAAGTCTTCTCACACTGAAGCCAAGTATACAGGGCACTGTGAGTCAGACCAGAAATTCAAGAAAAAGTACAAAATGAGGTCCCAGCCTCAAGGAGCTCATAGTCTGTGCTACCCACACACAGAGAAACAAGAAGCAAAGTCTGGCTAGACTGTTGCCAATAAACTGCAAATTTCACTGGCTGATCCATGAGTGTAGAATAACCGCCACCATTCATATAGCATGTTTATTCCCCACTTTAAGCCTCACAACAAAAAGTCAGATAAGTAGTACAGGTTTGGGGGCCCCATTTTACAGGTGAGGAAACTGAGGCTTGGAGCCTTTCCCATGGTCAAACACAGGTCTGCTGACTCCAAGTCTAGTCTTCTATGGATTGTGTCGACTGTCTTTCAATTGAATAGGTATACCTGCTGAAATAGAGTTGATTTAGAGGATCTTACAACTGGGACACTCAGTGAAGGACATGGAGAAGGTCAGGAGGCAATCCAGAAGATTCATAGTTTGGAAAGTTTCCCTTAAGTGAAGAGCACAAAGGGGACCTGTTTGTTTAACTGAAATAGGGAGACCAGAAAGCAGTGACAAAGACCCTGGTTGAGTTTCTGAAAGTACTTCACTTATCTCAACTTACTTTGAGGTAGATGACTCTCCTCAGGTGAGTTTTTCATGATTTGATTTGACCATCTCATTTCACTGAGCTGTTTCTTAAGTTTCTCCACCTTTTCTTCCAAGCTTACCATTGTAGGGGGTTCTTCAAGCTGTGCTCAATACTCAACAGAGTCTATTGACTTTTCTCCTTCTCTAGTTGCACGAATTTCGCATGCAAATCTTCTGTCAGCAATGTCTTCATTTTGTTTTGTTCCCAATGAGTTTCTCCCTACATCAAAACAAAGGAGTTAGTCCTTTGTGTGTTTTAAAGTACTTTCTGTTTCTGGGGTTACATGTACTAGAGCAATATTTGATTAGTCAGTCATTCTTTTGAGTCCAAGTTAAATGCATTAACAAATACAATCTGCATCCACTTCAGCAGCAAACTGAGTAGAGTAGTAGACAAGGAATTAATGCCCTGAGTTTTGAGGCTGAGATTTGTCCCACCTGCCTAGGCCTCAGTTCATCATCTCTAAATCAGGAATCATAATCTTTGTACTCCTTACCTCACAGGGTTATTGTGCAGATTAGTTTGGACAATAGAGATGAAGTGCTTCTTAAGAGAAAAGTCATATTTCCCTCTAAGTCATAAATTATTGTTGTTAACGTTTTTAGTTTCATTTGCGAAAGGCACCTAAGGATTGGTATCTTTAGAGTGAAATCAACTTTTAGCTTAGTTGGGATAGGGTGAGATGTTATTTCCGCCTACTTTATTTGACAGCAGAAGCAATGCTTTTATTACTTCTTTGTGAAAAAAAGTGGTCACTATGACAGAGACAAAATCAAGGAATCAAACTAGGCCCAGACTCATCTGAGTCTGAGCTCCAGGCTCTGTATGGGATTAAATAGACCAGATTAAATGCAGGGAACATGAAAAATCACTTTCTCTTTAGCTCAGGTTTCTTCTCCTCCCATGTTGCCTCCAAGGAAATCACAGCATGATATTTGAATATAACAAACATCTAGGTCTCCACAGATGTGGGTAAAGGCACTCAAGAAATGTATAATTTGAGTAGGGTGACCTTTGTTCTACCTCTCAGAAAACACAGAAAGGACTCACAGTAATCCATAAACCAGATTTACCATTTCCTTCTTCTCTGTTGATTTCTACCTTTTCCCCAGGGTTGTAATATCCTTGAAAAAACCCTGTGGTTTGGACTCCTTGTGGGAGAAATTAACTTGGAACTAGCAGAGAGGAAATATACTAATATTCTTCTCTCACCCTCAGAGATCCACACTGGCCTGCATCGTTTTGGGACTAGCTGAGGGCTTCACTCTCTTGGAAGGAGATTCTAGACAGACAGACTAAACATTGGCCAAGTAACACATTGTCATATTAAGGCTCCAAGTTGTGGTCTTTTGTTCATTCATATTGTGGTGTAGATTTCACTGCTGCCATGTGCATGACCCTCTTCTGGTATCAAGACAACCCCAAAGCCAGGAAATCACCTTCTCAGCCTCTTTTGATAAAAATCTGAGTAGTTGGACCATGCTGCCCAGAGAATTCCTACTTCTTCCTTTTTGCTTTGGGGTCTGGGGCTTTCTTCTCAAGCCATATGGTGGAGAGACCAAGGAACTCATGTGCCTTTGCCTCAAGAGAGACATTAATGGATTCCTCAGAGAGTAATATCCTTCCTCACTCCCCACCCCTCCCTGCCCACAAATGGGATTCAGGTTCTCTCTATTGGGCCAGGCCATACTCTGGAAAGGAGTGAAAAAGGAAGAGGTTGAAAATGAATATTGAAGCCTTCCTTGAAAGGCCAGCACAATGAGATGCCACTGACCCTTGGAACCCTGGCTCCTGATTGGTGGGCACCCAATACTCTCAAGTGGATGCGAGGAGAATGCAAACCACTAGATGGCAGTAGTGTTGTCAGTGGGCATAGTCACACCTTCCATGAAAAGATCATCAGCCCCAAACCTTACCACTCTGTGCACTCATCAAGTTGAGTTAGAGACCTGACATTTGTATCGTGTTTTAAGGTTGGCTAAGAGCTGTACATGTAATACCTTAGGAGACAAAAAAAAAATAGTCCCAACCTTTATTCATGTACCCATACTAGAATGGACACCGAAATAGTTATTTTTGATGAAGACTTTGTTGATGCTGAGACCAATTGGTTTGGGGAGGGAAAGGGGAGAGGAAGAGGAAAAGAATATGCATTGACACTCCTAAAGTGTAGCACAAGCCAGCTTTCATTCCCAATGGAATTAAAATTTTAGTAGCTCTTCAGATAAGAGTTCAAATTTAAAAAACTACTAATGTAGTAAAACTCAACTTTTTCAAACCAGACCATGTAATTTCCAAAACATTATTGCAGATTAATTTTCATTAATTTCCACCATGTTATTTAGATGTACACCTAGCTCATTTAAAAAAAAATAAATTCATAAAATTAATTGCTAGCGCATTCCCCATAGGGCAATCACTTTTTTGTTGTTGGAACGGAATTTTCTCAGGTATAATAATGCCTTCTATTTGCAGGACACTCAGAGGTTCACAAAGCATTTTAGATCCATTGACTGATTTGAGCCTCACTATAATCTGTTAGTTAGTTAGTCAGTTAGGTCTTATCATCCCCATTGCATAGATGAATAAATAAACTCTAAGAGCTGAAGCTGTTTATTCACCCAACAACCAACGGAGGGACATAGGAACCACATTTAGATCTCCCCCTAAGTCCTGCATTACACCATACTGCCTGTAATGAATGGCATGAACAACAACACTGTAAAGTAGATGACCTGGAACTATTTGTACCTTAGTGGAAAGTGGCTCTACCTTAAATCATTTGCATCCTGTGTCCCCCTTAGATTTTGAGCTCATGGAGAACAGTGCCAGTGTAATGTGACTAGTGAGAGTCCAGCCTTTAAGGAGCATGTGAAATGTGCTTGGCCTCATGCAATTCCTGTCATATGAGCTGGAGTATCCTGCTTCTGAGTAGATAGTAATAGAAGCCCCTATTATACACTTCAGAGCATGCCCAGAAACAGGCTCAACAAACACCCATGAAGGAAAATGCATCAGCCAAGGTGTACTGTTCATCCTCCTAGTGATGAGCTCTCATTGGCCAACCCATCAATTTAATAGTAGTACTCTCTGTTCAAAAATACTTTTCTCTTCTGGTTGTTAGTACATATCAAATTCCACCATTAAATAATCATTCTTATATCATCTTCTTTTAAAGTTGCATGACAAATGTCCTCACTCCAAAAGTCAAGTACATTTATAATGAAGAAAGGGGAGCATGGATTTTCTACTTACTTCTGCGCAAAATCAGAAGTATGGGAATAAATATTTTCTCATCCCTCTAAAAACATCCTCCCCCCAAAAAAAACTCTTTAAGGATGCTAATAATGATGGGTTTGTTTGTGTGTTTTTTTTTGCACAATGGGTAAGATTGAAGCCATTAATATAATTTTGAAAATAATAATTTTTGTTGCCATGTACTTCCATGGACCTTCCTTTCTTCTTCTCCAAATCCCATCTCTCTTGAAAGAAGGCGTCAGTGGCACATTTGCCTTCTGAGAATTTTAAGGATTTCTTTTGTTCCACAATCTTTTCTTGAGTTTGGGATGACTCAAACACAGTCTCTTGATAAAGGTGGTGCAGCTGCTCCACCTGCAGAGTTAGCAATTGGATCTCTCACTGCAGGACTTCACTTTCTTGTGTAATGCAGCACATTATTTTACCATTTTAGGTAGTAGGGCCCTTTAAGTCATGGAAAGCAGAAATTAGTGCTTCACCTCACCCCAGACCTCTCTCCTCTTAAATGTAAACAATAGTGAAATGTACTCTTGCATAGTTCAGCACAGCCTGTACCTCCAATGCAAATGGATAAGAAAGCTTGCAATATAATTGCTTTAGATAATTATGTGTATACCAGCGACCAGGACACCTGGTCTGATTCGTGTGATCTCTGACCTGTAATAATGGGGTGCTTGGGTGCTTGTGCTTGTACGTGTCCCCAATTTCTCTCCAGTCTCAGAAACACTGTCTCTGACAACCACTCCCCAGCCCTCAGATCATGTCTCTGGAAGCCTTCCAATTCCTTAGTAAGTTCCTGTCTTGTGAGAAAGCTTTTCCTTGTTGCAGAGCATTCTGTCATCAAGACAGAGGGAGAGGAGTGCCTTGGCCAGCCCAAGGAGTTTTGTCCTTGGCCAGCCCAAGGACTCTTCCTCCTGCCAGACTCCAAAGATCCATACCTCTGTCATCTCCCTCCCTGTCTGGTATACTCCTGTACTTTCCCATCGATAGCCCCCAAAGACAGCTGCACCTTTGGATTACCTCATCAGTGTTCCTGGCATTTCTTTCCCATGCTCTTTTCCATATAAACCCTAGCTCGACCCCTGATCAGGGCTGCTTGATTTGGGCATACATACCCCTTGCAGCCACGAGCTTCAATAAATCTCCACTTTAAATTCTCACTGGGTCTTTGTCTCCCATCTGTTCTGGCACAACACCTGCAGGGAAATTACAAAAGTGAGATTTATCCCTATATCTCCTATTTGCTCTTTCCTTTCAAAGCCAAACATGCAATTCCAATCGTTATGGTCAAAGTATGGATTTTGTTATGCTGATACGATTTTCCCTTAGGTCAATCTGTTGTGTAGATCATTGGTTGGAATGAATAGGAGAAAAGAGAGACTGATGGATGGAGACAAAACACTTCAGTTTAAACATAATAATGGAAACATGCATGGAAATTTTCAGGACACCAGAAAATCCTCCACAATGAAAAGAGCTTGAATACTTCCCAAAACCAAGATTTCTATGGAATGACTCTGCAAAAAACATTCAATCCAAAAGAAACAACAACATTTGTGTGAATTGGAAGTGGAGAAAGAGAGGAAGAGACAGTTTTTGCGAGGAAGATTTCAGGGTTATGAATTATCTGCATGAGTCTATTGGTTCAACTCTTCTGATGAAATTGAACAAGTGATTGAACTTTTTTTTAAGCATCTTATTGATACCTTTTTGTTTTCTATACAATAGATAACCATCCTCTACAGGAAAAAAAGTTTGACGACCATCACATGTTCACTAGATATGCTTCCAAGTGACTTTGGGACATCTCCCTCAGAATTGACATAAGAAGCATTATTGTGTTTTTAACGACTGGAAATGTGATATAAGAAACGGTAAAATTGGCTTTATAGATTGTCTTACTTCTTCTCTTGCCTTAGTGTGGCAAAAGCTCAACAACAGAAATGGACTCAAAATTTAAAAGGAGCCACAAGCATTTCCCAATTTAGGGACCAACTTAACAGAAAATTTTAAAGTGGCAACTTTTCTGCCAACATACTCACAAACATCCAAGAGTGTTGATCAGCACTGATGTCTTGTACCCTTTATCTCACAGCTTCTTCTGTAGCTGGGACCGTGATGAGGGTGTTACTCAGAAGCGTAGTTAGGTGATGGATAAAGCTCTGGGTGGTTTTACCTTCCCAGTGAAGGGTGACTGGCATTTGCTCCCTTGTGGACATTTCCTTTTCCTTGAGAAGTGAATCATGTTGATCATCCCATTCATTGACACACTGACATCGAGTGCACTCTTTAACTCCTGGTGAAAAAAGGTGAATAGTCACTCGTTCAACACTTTTTTTTTAATTTAAAATTTTTATTGAAGCCTCCTTCGTGCCAAATGAAGGGGCTGCACAGATCCAGACATGACACCCAGGCAAAGGTCAAGCTGCTAGAAAATCTGGTTTACCTTTAGAAGAGGATCAGCCACTTTAGGGTCATTCTAAGGATTGTTGCCTTGAATCGTCCTTCTTTTCAACTTTGCCCGGTGTCTGGGCAACCAGAGAGAATCCTCCTTTTTTCCCTCTTACAGGCCCTTAAGTTGATATTGATCTCTTAGTCCTAATAAAAGTTTGGCTCCCAACTCCATTTTAGGCTCCTAAGTATTTTCTCTTCTAAAATAGTTTGGGAAATACACGTCTCAGAAGACAAATTAGTCAGTTGGATGGTGTGTCATAGTATAAGCAACGCAGAATTAGAAACAAGATACTGACACAATTCAAGTATCTTTCTTGGGCACAATCCTTTCTAAGCCTCCTCTTCCTGAGCTTTACAATGATAGTAATACCTGGGACTTCCTGAAGTATCTTTGTTGTAAATAACTTGGGCCATAACCTCCACCAAACCCTGCTGTACACACACATACACACACACCCCTAGAAAATAATAATGGTTCTCCTTTTTTCCTCACAGTAGACCATTATCTCTATACTCCAAAACAAAAAGGAGACTCAATATATTACATAATGCTCAATCCAAAGGCATGTGCATTATGACCTGATGAAAGTCTATAATTGGTAATCAGTATGAAGATCTTAGGACAGTAACAAGCTCATGATGCAACCTTTTGTAGAATCAAGGATTTTTATAGGAGATCTTAGGAGTTCAACCTTCTCCTTTTACAGATTAGGAAACTGAGTCTCAGAGAGATGAAATAACTTGCATAAGTTCATCAAGCAAGTCAGTGGGCTGGTAGCCAGGTATCCTCCATCCTGCCAAGTGAATTTTTCACCACATCTCCAAATGTAGATACAAATGAGAAAACACCCTACCCTTCTAGGCTTTCCTATTCTGAAATTCTTTCCCTTAAGGTCCACTTTTCTTTTCTAGCATCCCAATGCTGATATCTTTTAAAGTGCTTATCCTTTTGGCAGAAGCACTGATTTCTTCTAAATCTTTGACCTGGCTTTTCAAAGACCTCATCTGAGAGCTTTGTCTGGCACTAAGTTCTTCATAACTATCCAGCTTGGATTTCATCACTCCAGTGAAGATTCTTGTCTTAGGAGTACGTTCTGAAGTTTTCTTATCTACATAGGAAGAGAAAATATAAATATGGTGTTAGCCTTCATACCAGAAAACTTTAACAGCCTTTAATTGAAACTTTTAGAAATTCATGACTAGAGGGTACATATTTATTCAGTCATTTTTATGAAGTTTATAACTTTAATGAACCCCCTGCTGAAAAAAAAGTTAACTATATTTTCAAGTAACATCATGCCAACCAATGAGACTCAATATCGAGTGAAGTCATTCATGTTAACACTACTACTAATACTCCTACGAAGTGTGGACTAAATTGGTCTCAAAATTACATCTTTAATTAACAGAATCACAGAATGTCAGTTAGGAAACTCATAAGCCCATCTAGTCCAATCAATACCTGACCAAGAAATCGGTGACTCTTAACTACTTGGAGATAATTATCATTTCCTCCACCCACCTCCCTCCAAGTCATCCCTTCTCCTTCTATGGCATGATCCTGTTTGCAGTCTTCTGCATGTACATCAGTGTCGTGTATGGTGTTCCTAAAATATGGCATCTAGAACACGCTACTCCAGATTTGGACTGACCATTAACTCTGTCCTTCTGGACTCTATACCCCTCCTACTGTATCCTACAATAACATTGACCTTTTTGGCTGTGATCACCTATGATATGGCATGCAAAATGGAATAGCTCCAATTTTTAAGGGCATTTCCTTCTGTAAGAAAAAGGAAAGAAAAGGACACATTTTTTTTGCCCTGATCATAAGAGACAACATTTGATAAGAGACAACACTTACTTTGTGACAGGCACTATGCTATGCACTTTTCAATTATTGTCTCATTTGACCCTCCTGACAATTCTGAGAGGTTGTTTAGTGGTGTCCAAGTCTTTGTGATTGGAGTTTTCTTGGCAAAGATAATGGAGTGGTTTGCCATTTCCTTCTTCAGCTCACTTTACAGAGGAGAAACTGAGGCAAACAAGTCAAGTGACTTGCCCAAGGTCACACAGCTCCTAAATGTCTGAGGATAGATTTCAGCCCTCCAGCCACCATGCCACCTAACCATTCCCTCTTAAGTTTTAGAAAAGGAGAAAGAAAGAAAGAAAGAAGAAAGAAAGAAAAGAAAGAAAGAAGAAGAAGAAGGAAGAGAAGGAAGGAAGGAAGGAAGGAAGGAAGGAAGGAAGGAAGAAGGAAGGAGGAGGAAGGAAGGAGGGAGGAGGAGGGAGGAGAAGGAGGAGGAGGAGGGAAGGGAAGGAAAGAAAGGATGGACGGAAGGAAAGGAAGGAAGATAAAGAATGAGAGAGAAAGAGTGAAAGGAAGGATTAATCTTGAGAGTTGATCACTTTTCTCAACCCACGTTGAAAAAGAGACATATGTTATTAGAACTTTTCTTTGGGGGAAATTTTGAAATCTCTGCTTCCTTGTGTCTCAGCAAGTGAATGAAATCCTCTAAATGAAGGAAAATTGAGCTATCCCTACATTTAGTTGGCCCTTAACTATGAAGCCTTGATCTAATTTTCCATTCCAATTCCTTTATTAGGCTGAGTGTGATCTTGAGAACTAGTAAGAGTGGAGAAAGAAAGACAAATTTGCTTTTTTACTTGACATTGTAAGAGAACATTTGCTTTATAACTAGAAAAAGGTCTGTAAATTTTGTTAGTAGACAAAATTGCATCAATTATAATCACTGTAATGCCTAACAGGAAAGATGACCTAAGGACTAGGTGCTTTGAGCCACAGATTGATACTCTAGACTGCATTCAGAGAAAGAAGGAGGGTGCCTTATTCCATCTTAAAAAGCCTAATAGAAGGGTAGTGAAATGGCACAGTGGATAGAGAACTGGCTCTGGAGTAAGGAGGACCTGAGTTCAAATCCAGCCTCAGACACATAACACTCACTAGTTGTGTGACTCTGAGCAAGTCATTTAACTGCGGTT
>NW_027556230.1:0-16369 GCF_003287225.1 Phascolarctos cinereus | reverse complement strand
ATTTTTCAGAAAACTTTGAGAAATGTGCCTGGATACCGGAGAAAAATGTCAGAGCGTGTGTAACAACTCACAGCTCGAATGCAGAGTATGAGAATTCAGGGGAAGCGCAGAAGGAGCCAAACGAGTCGCCTTCCTACATAGAGGTCAAGTGAAAGCTCCCTCTCGTCAAGTGATAAAAGACTCCTGAACTTGTATTTTTAGCAATGGTAGCTTTACTTTCTGCTCAAGTTTGTAATGTACAGAATGGTCAGCACTGGACTTCTTTTTCCTTTTCCACCCTGGTTGCAACCTATCACAGATATGGACAAATTGGGACTATATATATACTAATAACACCTGTATATTCAGAAGACAAGAAGATCCCTATCTCTAGGACAAAGTCGATGTTATGATTACCCTCAGATCTCTAGCATCCAGGACACTTACATGTTTTTCAGAATTTAGCAACAATATTGAATCATGTCTTTTCTTTCTTACATCATTTGTTAATACCTATTTGTCTAATGGATATGTAAATTTTATTCAATCTAATACTATTTTTGAATTGGAATGTTATTTGTGTCAGTTGTACTCTCAAACAATGTATTGATCATAATGACTATGTTGTACTTTTGGTAAAACAATAATCATTTATTATTTTCCCTACTAATATTTCACATGAACAGTTCCAGAACTCTGGAAAACGTGCTCCTAAAATTAGTATTTCCTCCTTAAGTCAATCGAAACAATTTATTGGTCTCCTTATTATTGGTTCAATCATTGTTGCTTCTTTTATTGTATCTACTACTATTTTATCTATTGTGCTTCAATTTAAATTTTAAACTGCATAAATTGTATATTACTTACCAGTGTTTAATACTTAAAGCTTAAGAAGCAACTGAGTTATTGCATAAAGTCAATTTATTAGAGCAATCAGCATTGTAAGTTAGATCTCTTGAAAAGAAGATTGCTATTGCAATGTGATTATAGAATATTTACATTACCCTGCTCCCTATGATGCTTCATGAGACAAAGACTTACCCACCTATTGAGGGCATGGCACAATTCTAATATTACCTCAATGTTAATACCCTTCATGATATTACTGCCAATTTTGAACTGCTCAGTATGCTAACAATTGGTCTACGATTTTACAATATTAAATTTATAGAGATACTATGGTGCAACAAGAATTGGATCTTTTAGAACAATCAGTAATTGCATTAGGTAAACATAACAACAATTAGAAATGCACTTCAATTTGAAATGTGATTATTGCTATTCGCTTATCTGTGTAACTCCATATGTGTATTCAAACTTTACTAATGTAACTATCGAACAAGTATTAAATAAGCTCCAAGGTGCATGGCACTCTGTCAATATCACCTGGGACATTAATCAGCTATCCAAAATACGACATGAAATTGCTGATTCTCGTATTGATGGTATTGATCCTAAAGATATTGCAAACAAATTGTTAGATTGGATTGATCAACTTAATCCTCTTAAGAATGTATTAAGTTTGCTGTTACATTTTTTACCTTGGCTATGTTTTGTATTAATTTTGTGTTTCCTCCTTCCCTGCTTGTTAAAATACACTCGCCATACTTTAGGTGAGATTTTTTCATCCCTTCATCTTCTCAGGTTTAACAGTCAGAGGGGGGAGGTTGTTGAGGGCTTGCACTGATGGGTTTGAGGATATAGGTCATGTCGGGATGTTCGTGTTCCTGTCCATTATCTAAGAGCCGTCTCGGTCAGAACGTAGGCTCTGACCTCTTCCAGGTGCTGTCTGACCCTTGAGAGGACGAAGGATTTGTCAATAAACCTTGAAAGATAATCGGGAAGTGAAGAGATGATTCCGGGGGTTACTGCCCCCAGTGACTGTTACCATGAGAAGAATTACTTGTTGATACTTGGTTTTTTCCATTCTTGATTCTGTTCCCACGAATGGGGTGTAAAACCCCTAACTCTGAGATCAATAAACGGAGCTTGTTTATACTTGCTACCCCCTGGTCCGCATTTTTTTCTCTCTCTCTTTCTCTCTCTTTCTCTCTCTCTCTCTTCTCTCTCTCTCTCTCTCTCTCTTCTCTCTCTCTCTCTCTCTCTTTCTTCTTTCTCTTTCACTCTTTTCAGCCTCACCAGATAACTTCATAGTGGACTCAGAAGTCTGCAACACTTTCACCGTGTCCCTCCCTAAGTGTTTTGCTTCTACCACCTCCTCCATACTGTCCTTGCTTCTATCACCACCTCCCTTCTCTTCTTCCTTTCCTCTCCTACTTTTCTCTTGGATAAAATAGATTTCTGTTACCATTGTGTGTGTGTCATTCCCTCTGAGGAAATTCTGATAAGAGTAAGGTACAAGTGTTCCCCCCTGCCACCTCTCCTCTCCTCCCCTTCACTGTTAAAGCTCTTTCTTGCCTATTTTATGTCAGATACTTTACCCCCATTCTACCTCTTCCGTTCCCTTTCTCCCAGTGCACTCCTCTTCCTCACACCTTAATTTTATTTTTGAGATATCATCCCTTCATATTCAACTCACACCTCTGCCTTTGGTCTATATATACTCCTAACTGCCCTAATGATGAGAAATTTCTTATGAGTTACAAGTGTCATCTTCCAATGCAGGAAGGTAACCTATTTAACCTTATTAAGTCCCTTATGATTTCCCTATTTATGCTTCTCTCTAGTATTGTATTTGAAAGTTAAATTTCCTATTCAGCTCTGGTCTTTTCTTAAATCAAATATTTTATTGATAATCTAATATTGAAAAATAATACAATCCCTAAGACTTGTTTAGCTACCTTTGACAGTTCCATAAATTTCAAAGAGTAAAACAGCATAACTTATTTCCTTTTTTGTTTAGTATTTTCTTTTTTCCTAGTTACATATAAATATATATTTTGGTTTTTTTTTTGTTTTTTAGGGGTTTTCTTAGGCAGTTGGGGTTAAGTGACTTTCCCAGGGTCACACAGCTAGTAAGTGTCAACTGTTTGGTCTGAGGCCAGATTTGAAGTCAGGTCCTCCTGACTTCAGGGCCGGTGCTCTATCCACTGCACCACCTAGCTGCCCCTTCCTAGTTACATATAAAAACAATTCTTAACATTCCTTTTTGAGACTTCTAGTTCCAAATTCTCTCCCTTCCACCCTCCCCACACCTCCTCATTGAGAAGGCAAGCAAATTTGATAGAGGCTATACATGTGTAGTCATGCAAAACATATCCATAATAGTCATGTTGTGAAAGAAAACATAGACAAGAAGAAAAAACTCAAGAAAAATAAAGAAAGTTTAAAAAGTATGCTTCAGTCTGTATTTAGGCACCATCAGTTCTTTCTGTGGGAATGGATAGCATTTTTCAGCATAAGTCTTTCAGGGTTGTCTTGGATCGTTGGATTGTTGAGAATACCTAAGTCATTCACAGCTGATCATCTTACACTGTTGCTGTTACTTTGTGCATAGTCCATTTCACTTTGCATCAGCTCATGTATGTATCTCCAGGCTTTTCTGAGAGGATCCTGCTCATCATTTTTTGTTTCTTGCTGAGGAAATTGGGGTTCAGTGACTTGCCCAGGGTCACACAGCTAGGAAGTGTCAAGTACCTGAGGGCAGATTTGAACTCAGGTCCTCCTGAGTCCAGGGCTGGAGTTCTATCCACTGTGCCGCCTAGCTGCCCCTATTATTCCTTATAGTACAATAGTATTCCATCTTAATCACATATCGCAACTTGTTCAGCCATTCCCCAATTGATGGGCATCTCCTCAATTTCCAATTTTTGCCCTGAGAAAAGTGCTGCTATACATATTTTCATATACATATATATATATATGTGTGTGTGTGTGTGTGTGTATACATATATATATATGTATTTGTACATATAGGTCCTTTTCCTTTTTGGTTTTTATTTCTTTTGGGATTTATACGTAGTACTGGGATTGCTAGGTCAAAGGGTAAGGATAGTGTTATATCCCTTTGGACATAGTTCAAAATTGCTCTACAGAATGTTTGAATCTGTTCACAACTCCACCAGCAGTGCATTAATGTCTCATTTTCCCCACATTCCCTCCAATAGCTATCCTGTTCCTTTTCTGTCCTCTTAGCCAATCTAATAGCTATGAGGTAGTACCTCAGAATTGTTTAAATTTGCATTTCTCCAAACAGTAGTGAATTAAAGTATTAATTTTAATTAAATTTAATACACCAGGGTGTTGTCAGTGCCAGATGAGAGAACTGGGCATTCAGAAGACATTAGGAAGGGGAAATGGACAGATCTTGGCAACAGATTGGATATGAGGAGGTGAGAGAGTGTCAGACATCTAGGATGATCCCTAGCTTGCAAGCCTGGGTGGTCTGGGTGATGTTGACAATACTGGGCTGCCCTTAACAATTATAGGCTAAGTAGGAAGGAGGGATGGGGTTTTTTTTTTGGGGGGGGTAAGATAATGAGTTCAGTGTTGGACATGCTGAGTTCAAGATATCTACAGAATATCCAATTGAAGATGCCCAGTAGACAGCTGGAGATGTGAGGCTGGCTGTATGCAGAGAGGTTAGGACCGGATAATTGGATGGTTGAATCATCAAGCTACCCAAACTCCAACCCTTCTGTGGTGAAAGTCCTATACCTGCCCCTAGTATGTGGTAATAGCCTAAAGTAGGAACTCCTTTTCTTCCATGGCAGTTTTCCAGGTTTCACCTACTCCTCCTCATAGCCATTCTCCTTCATTGTTGTTGTTCAGTCATTCAATCTTGTGTAACTCTTTTTGACCCCTTGGACCACAACATGCTAGGCCCTTCTTTCTTCCACTGTCTCCTGAAGTCTGTCCTAGTTCATGTTCATTGTTTGTATGACACTATTTATCCGTATTATCCTCTACCATTTCCTTTTCCTTTTGCCTTCTATGTTTCCCATTATTAGGGTCTTTTCCAACGCATCCCATTTTCTCTTGGTGGGGCCACAGTCTTTAAGCTTCAGCATTTGACCTTCCAGTGAATGGACTGAATTAATTTCTGTAAGTATTTAATGATTTGATTGTTTGATTTACAAAAAGGAAAACATTGTGGTTGAACAGACAGGCAGGATGACCAACTTGGAGACTGAACAAACATGGGTTCACAGCCCATCTCTGACACCTAAGTTGTCTGAGTCTCAGGTTTCCCGTCTGTAAAATAGGGATAATAATACATCCTTGCAGGGGGGAGTTGTGAAAAACAAGTGAGGTCATGCCTGCCTAGCACAGACTATGAAGCTACTCTTCCCTTCCCCCACTCCCATCAGTATACTAATTTCCCAGATGGCAACTGCTCCATCTCTGCTCTGACAAAGCTACTCCTGGAGCCCCAAGGCAATCTTTTTATACTTCTCTAATTAACTCACTATCCCACTCACTACCATGGCTCTTCAGAAAATTGTTGCCCCTCCTCAGACCTCCAATGTCTCCTTCTCACACCCACCCACCCTCTCAGCTGAGAACCTTGCCTCATATCTTACTGAAAATATTGAGGTCATTCCCCTAGAGCTCCTTCTTCACCCCTCCACTTCCTCTCACATCACTCAGATGCCTTGTGCCCCTGTCTCCTCCCCCAGCCCTGTCTCACACAGAGATATGCTTACTCCTTATTGAGCCAAAGCCCTCTCTACCTGCACAAGGGGCCCCTTCCAGCCCATTTCCTCCAGCAGACTGCGTCTATCATCCCCATTTCTCACTTCAATATCTCCCTGTGTACTGGATGCTTCCCCTCTGCCCACAAACATGTCTATGTCTCCCCCATCCTTAAAAGTCTCTCCCTGGATCCATCCATCCTCTCTAATTATCATCCCATATATCACCTCCCTTTTGTGGTAAACTCCTTCAACATGCATTTACAATAGTCACCTCTATTTGCTTTCCTCTCTCTTCTTAACTCTTTACAGTTGACCTTCTGCCCTTATCATTCAACTGAAACTTGTCTCACTGATGTTGCTAACCATCTCTTAGATGTCAAATCCAATGACCTTTCTCAGTCCTCACCTCTCCAGATCACTTTCCAGCCCTTGACACTGTTGTTCACCCTTCTCTTGATACTTCTGTCCTCTGAGTTTTTGTGACATTATTTCTTCCTGGATCTCCTTTTAATCAGTCAACAAACATTTAATAAGTGCCTATTGTGTGCCAGGCACTGTAGTAAGAACTGGAAATACAAAGAAAGGTAAAGCACAGCACCTGCCCCAGAGCACCACACCATGGCCACGCCATCTCAGTATCGTTAGCTGGATCTTCACCCAGGTCATGCCTGGTACCCATGAGTGCCCACTGGGCTTCATCCTGAGCTGCCTTGTCTTCTATCTCAATACTATTTCACTTGGTGCTCTCATCAGTTCCCATGGAGTCAATGATCATCTCTATTCAGATGATTCTCACATCTTCTTGTCCAATCCAAACCTCTCTGCTGGCCTCCAGTCTTGAATCTACAACTTGCCCATTGGACGTATGCAACTGGATGTCCTGTAGGCATCTTAAATTCAACATATCCAGAACAGAACTCTTTATATCTCTCTCCTCTCAACATTCTTTCCTTTCAAAATTCCTTGTACCTGCTGAAGGTACAACCATCCTCTCACTCACCCAGGCCCACAACATAAGGGTCATCCTTTACTCTTGACATTCTCATCACCCCCAAACCAGCATGTTGCCAAGCATGGTTCTGGGTACATAAGTAAGCAGTTAAAAAAGCACAGTGCTTTTCATTCCTTCATTCACTTTTCATTGTCAGCCTGTGTGCCTGTCAGGAAAGCTGATACTGAGGGTGTAGGTGGGGGTAGGTTGTCAAATATGAAGTTCCCATATTATCAGGAAGGACGAAATTGGAGGGGGAGAACAGGTCAGGGATATGAACGATCTTTAAAGGTATGTGAAGGAGCTGCTGAACAAAGGATCATTCTCCTATGCCCTCCTTTGGTGACAGAGTAAACCCATCAGAGACTGAAGTTTCCAGAGGATACAGGAACCAAGTCTTCAGCTGCATGGCAGATCAAGAGAGTGAGGTCTCCTAGAGGGCATAGGGTTGTGTAGCTACGTCATATATAGCTCTTCCACTGTGAGTGTGTATATGTGTGTGTGTGTGTGTGTGTGTGTGTGTTTGAGCATATAGGAGGGTGTGTAAGAATGGGTGGCTTTGTGCTAGAGAGAGTAGGAGGGAAGTTGGAGAGCCCAGTCCAGCAGAGACAGTTCCCTCCTTTCCTTTCTCTCTCCTCCTACCACACTTTCCTGTGCCTCAGAACCTCAACATACTCCCTGTGATCCTGGTGGAGACCCTGGATGTTGGCTTCTGCCTCATCTCTCTTCTAGGCCTTTACCAGTGAGGAAGGGAGGCAGGAGAGCAGCAGCTGCCCTGGGGCTCTTCCCCTTCTGTTAGGGAGGCAGCATCCCTAAGTGGGGGCAGCTGGAAGGAGAGGTAGTGTTGCTCAGCCTTGAGGGCTTCAGAAGGGGAGAGCTGAGGGAAAAGGAGCAGGATCTCTAGCCCCTGTGAGAAAGTTGGAGTTCTGACCCCTCTCTGCCTTGCCTGTTGAACAGGAGAAGGGTGTGTGTGTGTGTGTGTGTGTGTGTTCTTGGGTCTGTCTATGCTCTATGTCTGGCCTGTAGCTGCCTTAGCTAGGTTGCATTAACACATGCAAACAGATAGAGCCTGGGATAGACAATAGAGGGTCAGTCTGGGAGTCAGGAAGGCCTGGGTCCAAGTCTACCTTTGGCTTGTCCATAAGAAATCTTTAACCCCTCTGTGTCTCAGGCAACTCCCTAATCCCTGGCTGATTGACATCAGCAGCAGGCTCTCCAAGCTGGAGTGCCCCCACACCAGGGAAATCACAAGGCTGGATAAAATAATCATGCCAAGAATAGAAGCAACTCTCCATGGTCCTGATCAGATCACACCTAGACTATCATGTTCACTTGTAGCATCCATATTTAGTTGCCCAGGGCTTTTTGTTAAGTCACTCCGTGATGTCTGACTTTATGTGATGTCATGGACTTTTATCCATGAGGTTTTCTTAGCCAAGTTATTGGACACCTTTGCTATTTCCTTCTCCTGTGTGTTCCTATTTTTCAGATGAGGAACTGTGGCAAATAGAGTTAAGTAACTTGCCCAGAATCATATAGCTAGTAAGTACCTAAGCTCAGATGTGAACCCAGATCTTCCTGACTCCAAGTCCACTGTTCTATCTATTGCACCACCCAACTGGCCTGTCCTGGGCTATTTAAAACCACCACCACCACCATCAACAACACAATAACCCTGTGAGTATACAAAAGCAGAGTGAGGCTACAGCTGTAATCATTGTCTTCAATAGTACAGCTACAATTCCAGTCTGGCTTTTCTGCTTCCAAATCTCCTCTTCTTGTTGAGAAAGGTGATTTTTTTCCTCTTTATATTAATAACCAATTATTAAATTAGGAATTCAGTTTTTTCTCTGTATTTCATCACTCAGGGACTAGACTTTGTAAGTCAATCAGTTTCTGAAGCACATTGCTAATAAATGAGATTTTCAAATCCTCAGGGAACATGTTCCTCAAACTAGGACAGGACCCCAACCTACTGAAAGACCTTTCTTCTGTTTAGAATGTAAGCAGAATGGGATCTAGGTGAATTCCAGCCCTAGTGCATTAGGTTTATGCCCTTGCAGGGTGCTGCCCCTCCCTTGTGGTTCTGGGAAATCAGCTGATGAAGCCAACCAGAGTGGTTTAGGTAAAGGTGGATTCCTTTGTCCAGATTGCTAGAGGTTGCTGAGTCTTGTGTTCAAGCCATGTTCTCAGCAGGAGGAGCTTAGCCCACCTCCTCATAAATAAACCCACCCCATGGTTTAATTAATTGTTAATTAGTTGTTCACCAGTCAGGGTTATTTTTCACCTGTCAGGGTCAACTCCTTTTCCAAAGTATTTAAGCTTTCGCTCATATTCTGGTTTTCCTTTGGTTATGGAAAGCGACCAATGACCATCAATTTATCTATTATAAGCTAGCCTATTTGGTAAATTAATTATTTAGTTATCCAGAAACTCTTTCTCTCAGGGTTTTAATTCATCTCATTGCCCCTAAACCATGTTCCCAATCCCTGTCCAACCAATACACTCCATTCTGAGCAAAGCCACATTTCTGCTTTCGGGCACTACCAACATTCCCAAATGTGTGGTGTCTATCTGTGGCCTTAGTTGTCTCTCTACCAAGTCAATCCTTTAAAGCCTTCAGTGGGCCCACAGGATCATATGACCCTAGATCTAGAGATGGGGGGAACCTCAGAGACCATCCAGTCCCATCCCCTCATGTCATACAGGTGATTTGCCCAAGGGCATGCACAAGATTTTAGACAGAGAGCCTCAAGGGATATCACAGATTACCTATCCAACCTGCTCCATTTATACATGAGAAAACTGAGGCCCAGCGAGGTGTAACTTGCCTAAGATCACATAGAGGAATATAGATCTGGTGCTGAAAGGGATCTCAGAGGCTATGTAAGGAAACCATCTTGTTTTACTGTTCTGGGAATGGAAGCCCAGAGGCTTTAAGTGACTTGCTGAAAGTTGTTTACACAGGTCATCAATGACAGAGGCAGGATTTGAGCCCAGGCCTCTTTGACTCCAAATCCAAGCTCCTTCCATTCTACACAAAAGTCCCGTTGCCAATTCCCACTTCCTCTTTCTGTGTCTAGGTAAGGAGTGTTGTTATCAAAAAGCAATGTCTAATTTGGTGACTCCAAGGTGAGCAGAAATGAGAAGGAGAAAAAAAGAGCAAGCCCATTTAGTTCTGGGAGGTGAGCTGAGGCAACACTTTCCAGGGAGTGCTGTTCCCTTAGTTCTCACCCTTCCTCTGTCTCATCCTCTACTTTCCCCTCTCCACAGAGCCTAGCCCTGTGCTGGACAGGCAGTAAGGGCTCAACAAATGGGGGTTTGCTAGAGTGAAGTGACTTAAAAGCCAATGCACAAGGAATGGATACTCGGATTTTCTTTGGCCATCGTCTACTCAGCACTTTCTCAAATTTTTATTTCTGCCAAAGAAGTCTTTGCTAATCGTCGCAACACTTCTATGTAGACAAAGTTCTTGAAGATTTTCCTTCTTCTTCTGTCCCCTGCCAGACCTTGGAATGGAAAGGAGAACAAAATACTCTGTTCAAATTCACATTAGCTCTTTTCTAAGCATAACAGATTCACTGTCAATTGACTCTGTGGTGTTTGGAGCCCGGTCACCTGGCAGCAAAGGGCAATGGGCTTCAGATAGTCTGTTATTCTCTTTCCTTAGCACAGCAGCTGTAGAAATAAGGAGCTTTCTTGGGAAGTGATCATGTCGGACCCAGGTTTTATACAAAGTCTGTCTTTTTGCTCTGTAAGGAAAGTACTTGACACACTGATGCCTGTGGTGACCCTCAGATATGTAGAGGTGGGTGAGAAGGAGATGATGCATTCCCATCAGAATCTGGTAGACAGAATGTTTTCTTGAGAACCCAAGGGTGGTAGAGTTACCATATCACCTTAGGCCCCCTTTTGATGCATAAGTGAGATTCAGTTTCATTGGATTCAGTTGTTTCCATGATAGGATGCCTACAGGAGATTTCTATCATCTTTGGTGCTGAAATGATGATTTTTCCATCTGTTAGCCTCTCATAACCTACACTGCTGCATAAATCCCTGAAACCTCTCATATCAGCAAGAGGCAAAGCTGGAGGAAATGAAGTGACACCTTCAGTATAGAGTATTGTGCAGAGAGGAAGCCAAAGAATTGAGTTCAGGCCAATAAGGACCTACTGAGTACTTAATAGACAACCTTTCCATTTACAGGAAGGTATTTTTCCTTTAACGTCAGAAACCTCAAACCCTTTCTAATACCTTTAATCTTAGACTCCTGGAGAGGTTAGAAGAGCTTAGTGAGATGAGAGAATAGCAGGTAGCAGCATCTAGAGGATACAACACTGAATTTCAAGACAGGAAAACCCAGGTGCAAATCCTGCCTAAGACACACACAAGCTGTGCACTCTGACACAAGTCACTTGATTTCTGTGGTTTTCAGTTTCCTCTTCTGTAGAACTAGGGAGATGGAACTATATGGCCTCTGAGGTCTATTCCTGCTCTAGATCCAAGGTCCTGTGATCCCATGGACTCATTGAAGCCTTCAAGGAATGACTAGGCAGAAAGGGAACTGAGGCAACAGATATGCACTATATATGCTTAACAGTCCCTGAATGGGGAGAGAAGAAAGAGAAGGAGGGGAAGGGGGAGAGATGGCTTTGTTCAGACGAGCGTAACAGTGAGAGACGGATGAAGAACATCATTTCAGATTTGGAAGTAGAGGAGCTAGATTGGAATCCAAGCCCTACTACTGAGGACAATAAATACAGCTGTAGCCTCATTTACTTAACTCTGATTTTGCATACTACCAGGGTTATTTTTTTGTGGGTTTTTTTGTGTGTTACTAGCCTTGTTGAGGTCAGGTTTGAGAGAGCAGTTGAAGTGTGAAGGAATTCACTTAGATGACTTTCTCTTAAGTAATGGGAGCTTTAAATTTTGCCTCAAAAAGCAGCATGGGCCCTATTAGTGAGAAGCTAAAGAAAAGCCCTAATATTTAGAAGGATCAGGCTTATATAGATAGAAAGCAATACAGCCTAAAGATGCTCAGGATGATGCAGTTTTAGGGTTTTAGAGTGGCTACAGAAAAGGACAGGATAAGGAAAACAGGGGAAATTTTATGACACAGGCTGAGGGAGATGGTAGCTTACAAGATAAGGAGGAATTTCTCACACAGGATGAGGGGGAAAGGACTTTAGCATGTTCTCTAGTTACAGGATCTCAAGTTTCAGAATGGGCTACAGAATGAGCACAGCTCCCCCTCAGGAGTTTATAAAAGGTGTGTTCACTGCCATTAAAGTATCTGCTAATTGTACCTAAAACTGCTCTCTCTCCACCCCAGGGCAGTCGTTTGCTGGCCAGCCATCAGGTGGTGGGCTGAAATTGCTTTCCTTTCACTCTTCACTCAGAAATCATAAGATGCAGGTGAAATGTTCCTCTGGTGGAACATTATTAAATTCCACGAATTTAATAACCACTTCTTTGTTGATGATTCCCAATTCTTCCTGTCCTACCCCAACTGGTCTGCTTATCTTCAATGTTGCACCTTCAACTATCTTTCACATATTTGGAACTGGATTTCCAATACACATCTTTTACTCAACCTGTCTAAAACCAAACTCCTCTGTCCTCCTAGATCCCCTCCTCTCCTCTCTCTTACTATATACCATCATCCTCCCAGTGCTTTAGGCTGACAGTTGAGCTGTTAGCCTTGACTACTTACTATTTCTCATACCCCATATCAGCTCTGTGTGCAAAGCCATTTGTTTTCACTTTGTAAAATCTCTGCAATATGCCCCCTTCTCTCTTCTAACGTGCCACCACACTGGTACAAATTTTCTTCACCTCATGCATGCACTGGTCTTGCCGTGCAATAGCTTGTTCTTGGGTCTGCCTGTCCCTAAGTCTCTCCTCAATCCATTCCATCCTCCATTCAGCCACCAAAATGATTTTACTAAAGCACAGATGTAACCTTGTCATCTCCCTCATTCAACTCCAGTGCCTCCATGTTAGCTCAACAATTAAATCCAAAATCTTGTATTTGGCATTCAATGCCTTTCACCTCTTACCTTCCTGTGGTCTTACACCTTACTCCCTTCCACTTATTCTTTGCACTTGTCACAATGGCCTCGTTGGTGGTCCACAACCAAGATACTCTATCCCTTGGCTCCAGTGATTTTTTCTGCCTGCCCAACATACCTGGAATCATTTTCCTCCTTAGTTATCACTACTGGCTCCTATGGTTTTTTAAGTTGCAGTTAACATCCTATATTCGACATGAAGCCTATCCCAAACCCTCTTAATTCTACTGTTTTCCCTCTTTAAATTAATTTTCATTTAACCTGTATGTAGCTGCATTTTGTTTGTTTTTTGACTTTCCAATTAAATTGTGAGGGAGTTGAGGCAAGCGATGGACTTTAGTCTCTTTTTCCATCTCTAGCACTTTGCACACTGCCTTGCCCGTAACAGGCACCTAATAAATACTTCTTGACTGACTGACATGATCCTTTCTAGTTATCAGACATCCACCTCATTAGCTTTTCTTTGTTCATGTTGTTTATAGACATATTTATGCATATGCTTTTCATGGCAGTGAGTGCCTCCTGTATTTTCTTTCATCCTCAGCACCTAGAGAAACCTCTGGAATGCAGTAAGTGCTTAAAAAATGTGTTTTGAACAATTAATTGACTTTAAATTTTTTAACATGGTCTCGCGGTGCCATCTGGTGTCCGTCTGGAATGTTGTAGTCCATTGAATTTTTCCCACGCACGCCTGCCGCCTTGTGGCCAGTGCAGATATTACAGTTTTCGTCTGCCATCGCGTGTCCAAACCCTGGTATTACGTTTTCTCCCTTTTTAAACCGTGTTTTTCCTGGATTTTTGTACTTGTGACAACTTAGTTGCTATTAAGAAAGGGAGAATGGAGCCAAAAGAAATGCTGGATTTATGAACTGACAAACGTAACGAATTCTTTCAGTTAAAATAGAAATTCAGACTAAATCATCACCATTGAAATTGCCCCTTGGGCAAGGAGAGCCAGGGTCCGAGGCCAGGGCAGTGACAGCAGCTGCTACTGCTGCTGCCCCCGTGCTAGTCCCCCGACCTCCCGCTCCCCCATGCCTGTCCACCCACGTCCACCCCTGCCTGCATGCGTGTGGGGTGCGGAGCACGTGGAACTCTCTAGGAGTCTAAGATTAAAGGTATTAGAAAGGGTTTGAGGTTTCTGACGTTAAAGGAAAAATACCTTCCTGTAAATGGAAAGGTTGCTCTATTAAGTACTCAGTAGGTCCTTATTGGCCTGAACTCAATTCTTTGGCTTCCTCTCTGCACAATACTCTATACTGAAGGTGTCACTTCATTTCCTCCAGCTTTGCCTCTTGCTGATATGAGAGGTTTCAAAAGATTTATGCAGCAGCGTAGGTTATGAGAGGCTAACAGGTGGAAAAATCACCATTTCAGCACCAAAGATGATAGAAATCTCCTGTAGGCATCCTATCATGGAAACAACTGAATCCAATAATACTCACTTTTGCATCAGAGGGGGCCTAAGGTAACTCTACCACCCTTGGGTTCTCAAGAAAACATTCTGTCTACCAGATTCTGATGGGAATGCATCATCTCCTTCTCACCCAGCTCCACATATCTGAGGGTTACCACAGGCACCAGTGTATCAAGTGGTTTCCTTACAGAGCAAAAAAACAGACTTTGTATAAAACCTGGGTCCAAGATGATCACTTCCCAGGAAAGCTCTTTATTCCTACAGCTGCTGTGCTAAGGAAAGAGAATAATGGAATAGCTGAAACCAATTGCCCTTTGCTGCCAGGTGACCAGGCTCAAAACACCACAGAGCCAATTGACAGTGGATCTGTTATGCTTAGAAAAGAGCTGATGTGTATTTGAACAGAGTATTTTGTTCTCCTTTCCATTCCAAGGTCTGGTAGGGGACAGAAGAAGAAGGAAAATCTTCAAGAACTTTGTCTACATAGAAGTGTTGCGACGATTAGCAAAGACTTCTTTGGCAGAAATAAAAATTTGAGAAAGTGCTGAGTAGACGATGGCCAAAGAAAATCCGAGTATCCATTCCTTGTGCATTGGCTTTTCAATCAGTTCACTCTAGGAAAACCCCATTTGTTGAGCCCTTACTGCCTGTCCAGCATAGGGCTAGGCTCTGTGGAGAGGGGAAGGTAGAGAATGAGGAAGAAGGGTGAGAACTAAGGGAACAGCACTCCCTGGAAAGTGTTGCCTCAGCTTGCCTCCCAGAACTAAATGGGCTTGCTCTTTTTTTCTCCTTCTCATTTCTGCTCACTTTGGAGCCACCAAATTAGACATTGCTTTTTGATAACAACACTCCTTACCTAGACACAGAAAGAGGAAGTGGGAATTGGCAACGGGATCGTTTTGTGTTAGAATGGAAGGAGCTTGGATTTGGAGTCAAAGAGGCCTGGGCTCAAATCCTGCCTCTGTCATTGATGACCTGTGTAAACAACTTTCAGCAAGTCACTTAAAGCCTCTGGGCCTCCATTCCCAGAACAGTAAAACAAGATGGTTTTATTACATAGCTTCTGAGATCCCTTTCAGCACCAGATCTCTATTTCTCTATGTGATCTTACTCAAGTTACACCTCTCTGGGCCTCAGTTTTCTCATGTATAAATGGAGCAGGTTGATAGATAATCTGTGATATCCCTTGAGGCTCTCTGTCTAAAACCTTGTGCATGCCCTTGGGCAAATCACCTGTATAACATGAGGGGATGGGACTGGATGGTCTCTGAGGTTCCCCCCATCTCTAGATCTAGGGTCATATGATCCTGTGGGCCCACTGAAGGCTTTAAAGGATTGGCTTGGTAGAGAGACAACTAAGGCCACAGATAGACACCATACATTTGGGAATGTTGGTAGTGCCTGAAAGAAGAAATGTGGCTTTGCTCAGAATGGAGTGTATTGGTTGGACAGGGATTGGGAACATGGTTTAGGGGCAATGAGATGAATTAAAACCCTGAGAGAAAGAGTTCCTGGATAACTAAATAATTAATTTACCAAATAGGCTAGCTTATAATAGATAAATTGATGGTCATTGGTCTCTTTCCATAACCAAAGGGAAAACCACGATATAAGGGAAAGCTTAAATACTTTGGAAAAGGAGTTGACCCTGACAGGTGAAAAACAACCCTGATTAGGGAACAATTAATTAATAATTAATTAACATATGGGGTGGGTTTATTAATGAGGAGGTGGGCTAAGCTCCTCCTGCTGAGAACATGGCTTAAACACAACACTCAGCAACCTGTAGCAATCTGGACAAAGGAATCCAACTCCACCTAAACCACTCTGGTTGACTTCATAAGCTGGTTCCTTCTAAACCACAATGGGGGGGAGGGCAGTGCTGCAAGGGCATAAACTTTATGTACTAGGGCTGGAATTTACCTTGATTCCATTCTGTTTACACTCTAAACAGAAGTAAGGTCTTCCAGTTGGTTGGGATCCTGTCCAAGTTTGAGGAGCATATTCCCTGAGGATTTGAAAATCTCATTTATTTGCAATGTGCTTCAGAAACTGATTGTCTTACAAAGTCTGGTCCCTGAATGATGAAATACAGAGAAAAAAATTGAAATCCTAATTTAATAATTGGTTATTAATATAAGAGAAAAAAAGCCACTTTTCTGAACAAGAAGAGGAGCTTTGGAAGTAGAAAAGCCAGATTGGAATTGTAGCTGCACTATTGAAGATAATGATTACAACTGTAGCCTCAGTCTCTGCTTTTGTATACTCACAGGGTTATTGTGTTGTTGATGGTGGTGGTGGTGGTTTTAAATAG
>NW_027556229.1:0-16385 GCF_003287225.1 Phascolarctos cinereus | reverse complement strand
ATATTATTGTGAAAGGGATTCACTTTTGGTGAGGCCACAAAGCTTGTTATATTATATTATTATTAATTCTGAGATTCTGAGAGTCCATTTCTCTCCTTTCAAAAAATAAAAAAGCTTTTTATTCTCAGGAAAAGCATTTAAAATTGAAAATGACAAAAAGAAGTCTTTTCCTTCTGCACTAGGGAAGAAGTTACCCTTTAGAATTGGCCATGGAGAAGTTAGTTGATTCATTAATGATATTGTTCCCAGGTCTGATTTCAAACACTCATAAAAAAAAAAAAACACATGTAATGGAATAGAACAATATAGGTTCCAATATAGGTTACTTTCTAAAAAAAAACATTTAAAGCATGCTTCAATTTTCTTGGGTCTTTGTAGAACTCACTCAAAATGTCAGTTTTCAATTTTGACTGAACGTTGCTAATAAAACTTTCTTGAAAAAAAGTAAAAACCTAGGTGTCACTGACTAGGGCTTCCAGCTCATGGGCATAGAACTACAAAGGGATGAGGCCACTTCTTGGGTAGCCTTGCCACTGACTTGGAAGGCAATGCTCCAAAAGAAGTTCCTAAAATGTTTTGAATGGCTGTAACAACCTGGAAATAACCATAGAACTTCCCAAGGTAAATAATCCAAAGAATAAAATTCACCAAATCTTACATATATTATTTAAAAAAAAAATCATCCTTGGTAGCTTATTGTTTCTGTGCCTTTCAGGAGTCACAGGGAAAGTAACTTCTTATGCAGCATATTTGCTTATACAATGGGTCAAATCAGTCTTAGCTTCTATTTACAGAATGAAAATACGCATTCAGCAATAAGTATTTATTAAATATAAAATGCCAAGGGCAGCTAGATGTGTACACAGTGTATAGAGCACCGGCCCTGAAGTCAGGAGGGCCTAAGTTCAAATCTGACCTCATACCAAATACGTGACACTCACTAGCTGTGTGACCATAGGCAAGTCACTTAAGCCCAATTGCTTAAAAAGAAAAAAGAAAAAAAAATAAATATTAAATGCCTACTATGTGCTAGGCACTGCCAACATAGGGACAAAGAATTAAACGATACCTACTAGACATGAAAATGTTTATATGTTTTTATGTGTAAACTTAAGGAGAAGACAATATTCACAGAAAGGGATGGTCAATAGTAATATTGAAAGCTATAGACGGTCAGGAAAGGGGAAGATATGAAAAGCCACTGGGTATAGCAATCAAGCATTCATTGGAAACTTAAACAAGAACAATTTCAATTGAGTGGTGTAGTTGTAGTTGTATATGCACACACAAGAATATATCATATATATGTATATATATATATATATATGCACACATACATATATATGCAATACACATATATGCATATATGTACATGTATACAAAATACATACATAAATATTCAATATACATAGAAACATAGTTACATATACATATATAAAACTTCAATACTAATTTTATTGCATTCAATAATTATTTATTAAGCATCTTCTAAGTGAAGCAGCATACTATGTACTGATGAGTTATAGTATAGATATAGATATAGATATAAATATAAGTATCAATATAAACATAGATAGGTGGCATAGTGATTTGAGTGCTGGACCTGGAGTCAGGATGATCCAACTTTGAATCTTATCCAAGAGACTTACTAGCTATGTCACCTTGGGTAAGTTACTTAATCTTTCTCAGGCTCAGTTTCCTCATATGTAAAATGAGATTCATATTAGCTTTTACCTCGGAAAGTTATTACAAGGATTAAATAACATATTTAGTTATATGTATATATCTGTTTTTATGTGTATATATTGCTATGTATATCTATATAGATATATATGTATGTACATATCTCTCTATATCTCTATATTTATGTATATATACATATATATATATATATATATATATATATACATATATATATTTATCTACTTATCTATCTATCATCTATCTATGGTGGTTGCTGTCTTTTATTCTTGAAGAAGACCAAAACTTGAGCCCATGCATATGTGTTTCTATTTAGATAAACTAGCCACTCACAGTGATGACACCTTTAAATTTTAAGCATAGTCATTAAGTAGAAATAAAGCAAAAGAAATAATAATATTGAAAACATAATAAAACAATAGTATTCTTAACAAATGCAACAGAATCTGCACAGAAAACTGAATCACATTTTCCCATCAATGTACTCAGTGTAGGAAAGAGTGGGCACACACTTAATGAAACCTGTATCATGGACATTTTAAACTCAACATGTCCAAAGTGAACTCATCTTTCCCCAGAAAAACCTGTCCCCTCTTCCTAACTTTCCTTTTACTTTCAAGGATACCACCATTTCACCAGTCATCCAGGCTCAGAAGCTAGATGTCATACTTGAATCCTCACTCTCTTTTACCCCCTGCATATCAAATAAGTTGTCAAGTGCTCTAATTTCTACATTTGATAGTTTGCTTGTATATGTCCCCTTCTTTCCTCTGACACTGAAACCATCACAGTGCAGTCCTATAACAATCTCATGTACATTTCATGGCTGAATAGTGGAACAGGTGATCTCCCTACCTCAACTGTACTATCCATTCTTCATGCAGCTGTCAAAGTGATCTTTATAAAGTACCAGTCTGATCTCTCTCTCTCTCTCTCTCTCTCTCTCTCTCTCTCTCTCTCTCTCTCTCTCTCTCTCTCTCTTCCTCCCTCCCTCACACACACATACATACACACATACACACACTCATTTAGTAATTTCCAGAACCTTCCTGTTGCCACCAGGATTAAATATAAAATTGTCTGGCTTTTATAATCCTTCATAAATAACCCCTTCCTACATTTCCAATCTTTTAACACCTCACTTCCTTCAAGTACTCCATGATCCAGTGACACTAGGCTCTTTTGGTTCCTCAGACACAATACTCCATCTCTCTCCTCTGAACATTTTCACTGGCTTCCCCCATGCCTATAATAATCACTGTTCTCATCTCCACTTCCCAGCTTCCCTGGCTGCCTTCAAGTCTTAGTTCCAAATTATCTCCCTTTTTCCTTCCCCACCCACCATCATTAAGATGGCAAGCAACTCAAGACAGGTTATACCTGGGTAGTCATGCAAAACTCTTCCATAGTAGTCATGTTGTGACTAACCATATTTCCCTTCATCCTATCAGATTCCCTGTTTATTCTATTCTCTCTTTTGACCCTGTCCCTCCTCAGAAGTGTTTGCTTCTGATTACCACCTCCCCCAATCTGCCCTCCTTTCTATCATCCCCCTCTCTTTTATCCTCTTCCCCTCTATTTTATTATAGGGTAAGATAGATTTCCATACCCGATTGAGTGTGCATGTTATTTTCACCTTAAGCTAAATCTGATGAGAACAAAATTCACTTAATCCCTCTCACCTTCCCCTATTTCCTCTCCACTGTAAAAGCTTTTTTCTTGTCTGTTTTATGTGAGATAATTTACCCCATTCTACCTCTCCCTTTCTCCTCCTGGTATAATCCTCTCTCACCCCTTAATTTTATTTTTTTGATATCACCTCTTCATCTTCAACTCACCCTGTGCTATCTATCTATCTATCTATCTATCTATCTATCTATCTATCTATACATATTTTTTCCCTGCAACTACCCTAATACTGAGAAAGGTCTCATGAGTTACAAATATCATCTTTCAAGGTAGAAATGTAAGCAGTTCAAATTTAATAAGTCCCTTAAGATTTCTCTTTCCTGTTTACCTTTTCATGCTTCTCTTGAGTCTTGTATTTAAAAGTCAAATTTTCTATTCAGCTCTGGTCTTTTTAAAACTTTGGGTTCCAAATTTTCTCCCTGCCTCCCTCCCCATTCACCCTCATTGAGAAGACAAGAACTCGATACAGGTTATACATGTGTAGTCATGGAAAACACTTCCATAGTAGTGAAAAACTAAGTGTATTTCCTTTAATCCTATCCCGCCCTCCATTTATTCTATTCTCTCTTTTGACCCTGTCCCTCCTCAGAAGTATTTGCTGCTGATTACCACCTCCCCCAATCTGCCCTCCCTTCTATCATCCCCCTCTCTTTTATCCTCTTCCCTTATATTTTCCTATAGGGTAAGATAGATTTCCATACCCTTTTGAGTGTGTATGTTATTTCCACCTTAAGCCAAATCTGATGAGAATAAGATTCACTTATTCCTTCTCACCTTCCCCAATTTCCCCTCCATTGTAAAAGCCTTTTCTTGTCTGTTTTATGTGAGATAGTTTACCACATTCTGCCTCTCCCTTTCTTCTCTGAATATAATCCTCTCTCATCCCTTCATTTTATTCTCCAGATATGACCCCTTAATCTTCAACTCACCCTGTGCCCTCTATCTATCTATCTATCTATCTATCTATCTATCTATCTATCTATCTACCTACTTACATATAATTTTTTTCCCTCTAACTACTCTAATACTGACAAAGATCTCATGAATCACAAATATCACCTTTCCATGCAGCAATATAAACAGTTCAACCTTAATAAGTCTCTTATGACTTCCCTTTCCTGTTTACCTCTTTATGTTTTGCTTTAGTCTTGTATTTGAAAGTCAGATTTTCTATTCAGCTCTGGTCTTTTCATCAAGAATGCTTGAAAGTCCTCTATTTCACTGAACGTCAATTTTCCCCCCTAAAGGATTGTACTCAGTTTTGCTGGGTAGGTGATTTTTGTTTGTATTTGTAAAAATTACCTCCGGAATATGATATTCCAAGCCCTCTGGTCCCTTAATGTAGAAACTGCTAAATCTTGTGTTACCCTGATTGTGTTTCCACAATACTTGAATTGTTTCTTCCTGGCTGCCTGCAATATTTTCTCCTTGATCTGGGAACTCTGGAATTTGTCTATAACGTTCCTAGGAATTTTCCTTTGGGGATCTCTTTCAGGAGGTAATCAGTGGATTCTTTCAATTTCTATTTTGCCCTCTGGTTCTAAATTATCAGGGCAGTTTTCCTTGATAATTTCTTGAAAGATGATGTTTAGGTTCATTTTTTGATCATGGCTTTCAGATAGTCCAAAAACTTTTAAATTATTTCTCCTGGATCTATTTTCCAGGTTAGTTGTTTTTCCAATGAGATATTTCACATTGTCTTCTATGTTTTTCATTCTTTTGGTTTTGTTTTATAATGTCTTGATTTCTCATAAAGTCATTAACTTCCATTTGCTCCATTCTAATTTTTAAGGAAGCATTTTCTTCAGTAAGCTTTTGGACTTCCTTTTCCATCTGGCTAATTCTGCTTTTTAAGGCATTCTTCTCCTCATTAGTCTGCTTTTAAGGTGTTATTTTCTTCAGTATTTTTTTTGGGTCTCCTTTAGGAAGCTGTTGACTTGTTTTTCGTGATTTTCTTGCATCACTGTCATTTCTCTTCCCACTTTTTTCCTCTGCTTCTCTTACTTGCTTCTCAAAATCCTTTTTGAGATCATCCATGGACTGTGACTGATTCATGTTTCTCTTGGAGGCTTTGGATATAGGAGCTTTGACTCTGTTGTCTTGTTTTGATACAACATACAAATGTTTTGATCTGTCACCAAAATAAGATTCTGTGATCTGACTTTTTATGCACTATTTTCTTGTGATCCCAGCCAACTGTTTGACTTTTAAACTCTTTGTTAAGGTCTGCTTCCAGTGTGGAGAATGTAAGCTTCAGCAATATTGTGCAGCTGTTTTCAGAGATAGTTCTAGGGACCTGTAAATTTTTGGTTCTTCCAAGGTGATATGATCAAAGGCATGGTGTTTATTCCTTTCCTGGCCTGTGTTCTGGTCTATGAGTGACCACAAGCACTCTTTTCTGCCTTGGAACTGTGAGAAGGATTCTCTCTTTACCACCACCACAAGCTCCACCATGCCACAAACTCCACCACTCCACATTCTCCACCACACCAGCTCCACTACAGCTACTCCTTGTTCCAGGCCACCACACAGAACTGCAACCCAGATCCAAGCATGGGCAAAGCAGGAAAATCCCGCCTCAGCAGCAGCAAAGAGATCCCAGCAATCTCACTGTGATCAGCCACTTGATCTCACTTCTGATCAGCCACTTGATCCCCCCTCTTGTGGACTGAGATCTCCTGAAGCAGCCACTGCCCTGAGGTTACACAGGTTCTGGCTCTAGACCAAGCTCATCTCTCACCAAGGTCACAGACCTTTCCTACTGACCTTCTAAGTTGTCTTTGGTGTTTATGGACTGAGAAGTCTGGAAACTGCCACAACCACCTGTGATTCAGTCCTCTGGGGCCTGTTCCAGGTTTACTGAGGCCTGGTCTTTGCTGTCACAGCCCACACTCAACTGTGCTCCTCACCCAGCCTAGCACAAGAGAGTTTTCTTTCTGACCTTCCAGGTTGTCTTGGGCTGGAAATTTTTTTTCACTCCAATTTTTTGTGGGTTCTGCTGCTCTAGAATTGTGTAGAGCCATTTTTTTTACAGGTATTTGGAGGAGTTTAGAGGAGAGCTTAAGCAAGTTACTGCTTTTACTACACCACCCTTGCTCTGCCTATAGTGTTATTTTAAGTGAAATTTCTTTTCCAACCTTGTCCTTTGGGATTTTGTTAGTAATCCATCCATCTATCCATATATATATATATATATATATATATATATATATATATATATACACACACACACACACACACACACACACACATGTATGTATATGTGTATATATGTGTGTATATATATATATGTATGTATGTATATGTATATATATAAAATATGTACATATATGAAATACGGATATATGGATGTTTTATATATATAATTATTTTGTCAATTTATTTTTACCCTGTTATTTTATTGAAGTTATTATTTTAATTTTTCTTTTCAGGAGAATTCTCTAAGTAAACCAAATCATTTAGAGCTAGAGATAATTTCATCAACCCTACCATATTTTTTTTCTTTTTTTACATAATTGGGATTCCAAACACTATTTCAAATAATAGTGTAGATCAGTGATTCTTCACATGAAGTATTGATTTTAGTTAATGTGGAATTATTATTATTATGTTCATTTTTTTTTTTTTGTAAATCTCTCCTGGCATTCTTTTAACTCCTAGTATTTCTTCTTTGTACTAGGGAGATTTTTTCCTCATTTTCAGTCCTTTTGCTAATTTCTCTTTTGAAGATTTCTTTTTGTCTCTTCGTATAGTTGTCTTTTTACTATGCATGAAGCATTACTTACAATTTTGAGATAAAGGGAAGCCAAATTTATATACAGCTTCTAACTCAGGCATGCTAGTTGAAGTCTCTCACTTCCCTTTTTATTGTGCAAACATAATGTGACTCCTAAAAAAATAAAGCCCCTCAAAATCATGCTCCAACTTCCTATCTCATCTGTTTTACAAATATTCTTAAAAGTACTCAGTGTGTGTCTGTCATTAGCTAGCTCTATGAGCTTAAGGAATTCACATAACCCTGTTGTTTCCATATTCTCATCCATACTGCATTGTATATCTACCTTATACCATATAGCTTCTAATGATAGAAAAAATATATAATTATTTTGAAAATATAAATATTCTATGCAAATGAAAAGCGTTATTAATTTCCTATAATGTCACATGCTATCAAGTGTCATTTATGGACCTAAAAGTATGCATTTTTTGTCTTCTAGGTAAATTATTTCAGTCTTAAGTCTACTTTATTTTAGTTTTATGCCTAGAGGCTGATTTCTGAATGACAAATGTAGTTAAATGATAGATTTTAAGCATATTTTGGAAATATTTTTATGAAAGATGTTAGTAAATTCCTTAAATAAATGCTAGACTACACTTCAAATGGTGAGTGAAATATCCATATGGTAATGTTATAAAACAGATCCTGCTGTGTTGTAATGTACAATAATATTTTTCTCCTAGAAATATTTAGATGTAGTCTTACATCTTTAGAGCTGGAAGACAGCTTCAAGACCATTCATTTTAAAATGACAGTTATCAATGGATAATGTGTTACTTTCTATCTGGGTTCAAATCCCAGGTACAAGGAGCACTTATTAGCTGTATAACCTGGGGAAAGTTACTCAACCTTTTTTTATTTACTTTTTTTTGAGCTTCAATATCCTTGTCTGTAAAGCAGAAATAATAATGTTTATATTACCAAACTTACAGGGTATTCATGAAAAAAGAACTTTGAAAATCTTGAAATACCTTGTTAACGTGAGTTGTTTGGAAGTAAGCATAGTACAGTGACAAATAGTCAAATGGTGGCTCAAGTGCTGCCCTGCTCCTTACTACCTGTCAGACCTTGAATAAGTCCCTTAACTTCTGGTTCTCTGTTCATGATCTGTAAAATAAGAGATTTAGAATAGATGATGTATAGGTTCTCTTGGAGTTATGATCTATGATCCTTTGTTTCTTTGATGGCTATTGGTAGGAGATGTTATGCTGTTGTTAATAGCATTAGATAACAAGAAGGTCAAAGCTGAATTGTTTTTTAACTACCATTAGTGACCTTCAGATTTGATACAGAATTTGTAACAAAGAAGGCATAATTTACTTTCTGACCCTCAGTGGGAGGGAGCTAGTTTAGAAGATTCTAGCATTAAAGAACTAAAAAGCAAGCTATGAGAGGGATTTGGGCAACATTTATCTTCAGGCCATCTCCTCTGATGTTTACTTTGTTTCTCCTTATAGGCAGAGGAGCAACTTGAAACCCACTGCTTTCTCTTCTCTCCTGGCCATGATAAATGAAACAGTATTTTTCTTTCTTCTCTATCAAGTAGAGAAAGACTCAAACAGTGGAGGGTAGATGGGAAACAGGTTAGTGTGGAGGAAAAAATGATAGCTCTTAAATCTAAACTCTTGGCTTTGAATTCTGTCTCTGCCATTTCCTATTCATGGAATCTTGGATAAATCAATTCACCTTTCTGGGCCTCAGCTTCCATATCGATTATATTAAAAGTCTGGACTATGTGACATTTAATGTCCCTTCCAATTAGTGATCCTATAAAATTGGGCTACAGTTTTGGGGGACTTTGCTACTTTTTAGGAGACATATTGTGTCTGCACAATAAAAAGTTAAGTAGAAGACTTCCAGTAGTATGTCTGTGTAACAAGCTATATATAAATTTGGCTTCCATTTATCTTAAAATGTTAAGACATTCTTCAATTTATCTCAAAATGGTAAATCTCTTATCTGACATCCACTTTATGAAAACCGACTCTGTTCCTGTTCTGTGGGGGGTGTAGAAAAACACACAGCTCTCTCCCTTCCCCAATTCATATCAAAGTATGTCCAACAGAACCATTTTGCAGATGAGAAAATTGATACCCAGAGAGGTAAAATGACTACTTACCCAAGGTCACACAAAGGGCAGAGACAGAAGTTAAATCCATATTTTCAGACTTCATATCCAGAACTCTTTCCACATTAACAGCACAAACTCCTTCAATTTTACAAATGATTAAAGTGATGCCCAGAGAAGTTAAATGACTTGTCCAGGGTCATAATGAAACAGAATTGAATTTTGAAGCCATCTTCTCATTCTAAATTCCATAATCTTTTCAATGCACCACATCTATGTTATCTGAGGCAGAGTTCAATCTGCCACAGTGCTCTCTTCATCACCTGCTTTGAAAGATCTTGAGCCACTGAGTAGAAAGTGGTGTCACTTCTCGCCCACCCCTTAGTCCATTCCTGGAGCCTTACTATTAGGAATCCCCTCATTGTGTAGTTGAGGAAACCGAAGATAGAGAGGTGAAGGAACTTCTTAAAGCTCATGCAGCTATTAATTGGTGGAATTGAGACTAGAACCAAGACATTTTTTCCTGTTCTAATAGTTTCCCTCATGTTATGTTGGCTCATTAAAAACTCTTCCTACTTTATTCACCCTTCAAAAGAAGGAAGGTTTATCTAGGCAAATCTATATAATTAAAGAAATTTATTGAATTTTTCACATATGTATATATCTTAATGTACTGGAAGTTGAATTGACCTATAGGAGCATCTCATGGAGCTAGCTCAGAGTTACCTTTCCTGTTACCTGCTGTCCATGCAGGAACTTTATAAAACACAGATTTTACCATATGGTGACACATAGCAGGAAGTAGTGGTATTTTATTATGACATTGCAAACCCTGAGCAGCAAGGAGGTATAGAAAGCTTTTTTCAGTTAAAAGAAGAGGCTACTTCTGCCTCTCTCTCTCTCTCTCTCTCTCTCTCTCTCTCTCTCTCTCTCTCTCTCTCTCTCTCTCTCTCTCTCTCTCTCTCTCTCTCTCTCTCTCTCTCTCTCTCTCTCTCTCTCTCTCTCTCTCTCTCTCTCTCTGATTCTCCCATTCAGCAAGTAATATAATTTATGTTGAGTCCCCATGAGAAGGGTAGGGGGATGGATGATGCTTCCCTCCCTCTCTCAGCTGCCTCTCCCACATGGAACATGAAATAAATTAGTTAATTAGATCTTGGGCCCCTGTTTACCTTTTCCATTTTATTTTACTTTTCCTGAATAGGTGATAAAATATTCTTGAGGTGAACATTCCAGACTTGGAGGAAAATGGTGATTTTGAGAGATGCAGAAATCCTGGATTCCAGTGAGTAGCAGCTGGATAAACTGGGAGGAACCCATGGAAACTACTCTAGAATTCTCAGACAAGAGAACCATCAAAAATAGGACTGTTTCAAACTTGGTCTGTTTTACTCCAAGACATATTGAATTTAGACAGTCCCAAGCTGAGGTAAAATATAAAGTGCTTAAGCTACAAACCTACAAACTGTTGTTATGTTTAAATGGTTTTAATAATCAACCTCCTAACTAGATGCAACAGTAGTTCATGCTGCTTAATGTTTTTTTTAGATTATTTTTTACTCTAAATATATGAACTGAGGTTTAAATTTCTGCTCTACTATTTGTTATCTGTGGGACCTTAGGCAAATCATTTCTCTATTCTGAGCTTCAGTTTCCTATAAAAAATGAAGGACTTGGATTAGATGATCACTAAGTTCCCTTCTGGCTCTGGAGTTAATTCCTTATCAAATTCCTTTCTAAATCTTTATTTCCTGTTACAGATCCTGCTTTGTATCATGTTGCTTTTTCAAAAATAGGTAGCTAGGTGGTGTGATAGGTTGCCTGGAGTCTGAAAGATCTGAGTTCTAATCTGGCCTCAACCACTTCCTAGGCATGCGACCCAGGACAAGTCACTTAAACTTTCCTAGCCTCAGTTTCACTCAGTTATAAAATGAGTATAATAATAGCACCTGCTTCCTACAGTTGTTGTGATGATCAAAGCTGATAATATTCATAAAACTTAGCACAGTGCCTGGCATATAGGTGGCACTTGCTAAATGTGTAATTTCTTCCATCTTAACATATTCCACTAATTTCACTGGTTTAGATCAAACCCACGGATAAGACACTTAAGTTTTCAGCCATCATCAATGTTCTCTCATCCTTACAAACTAGAGTACTTCATGGCAACATACTGTATATCAGAGTGAGATTGTCTATCCTTGCAAACAAAAAAGTAGATACATCAAAGCTTAACAAGTCTCTTCTAACTAATGAATGAATTTATTGTCTCAAAGAAGAGTAAACCTGCCAGAGTGAATTAAATGATGTGCTGAACCAGGAATAACTTCTGGGTTTGGCATTTGTGTTAGGTTGTTAGGGAGAGAGAATAGAACATGTGGACCTTGATAATAAACCTGTGTTTGATATTACTGTTCAGCCTGACAGTTCTGAAGATTAAAGTGGCAGGTAGTAAAATGGATCACACCTAGAAAAATGAGACATTTGGGGATCTATTTTAAGTTTCTTGAGGAAAATGATTTTGTGATTGGTCTTTGAGCATTTCTGTTTTTATAATCTTATTTGTGACTCAGGGAGATCTTGCCTCAGAAGTACCCAAGAAGCATACTCCTGACTTTTATAATTTTGGAAATGTCACTGCTGTCACTTGTCATACATGCCCTGAAATCATCCTGTGAAATCAATGACATCTCACCCTCTTTTCAGGTGGTATTGTTCATTCTCTTTTTTATTCAGTGGCAGAATATGAAATAGGAGGTGAAATATTCTGGGACTTCAGTTTTTTCATGAGGAAAATAAGAAGCAAGTATGTTATGTGCTATAGCCAAGGAGGGACACCAGTGTCGTTGATGTAAAGTCAGAAGTGAGCTCTAGAGATTATCTAGTGTAGTGATGTCAAGTGCAAATAGAAATGGGAGACACCAAACCCATACACATAAGCATCCCTGTGGCCACATATTGATTTAGTTTTAAAACAGAATGTTATCTATGATTTATTTTCTTTTTATTTATCTTGTTAAGTATTTCCAAATTGCATTTGAATCTCACTTAGGCCATACTCAAGAGTTCTATGGGCTGCAAGGAGCTTGTCGGCCAAGTTTCTGAAAGCTCTGATTTGGTCCAAGTCCTTCATTTTACAAGTAAGTATCCTGAGACCTGGGGGGAAGTAAGTGGATTTCCAAAGTTCACAAAAGTATTAAATTATGGAGGGGAGGGTGGAACTTAGGGTGAGTGCTATAGGTACATGAGAGATTTATTATTGTTGGTGGTGATGTGATTTTTTTCTTTTTTTTAAATTTGTTTGGTATTTGTTTTTTCACAATTACATGTAAAAACAATTGTAACATTCATTTTTAAAACTTTGAGCTCCAAATTCTCTGCCTTCCTCCCCCAACCAACGCTCTCTCATTGACAGGGCAAGCAAATAGTTTTAGGTTAAACACGTGTAGTCATGCAAAACATTTCCATGTCAGTCATGTTGCGAAAGAAAACATAGACAAAAAAAAGAAATAGAAAGTAAAAAAAAAAAGTACAGTTCAATCTGTATTTGGACACCAACAGTGCTTTTCTGAGGATAGAGAGCATTTTTTCATCATAAGTCCTTCAGAGTTGTCTTGGATCATTGTATTGCTGAAAATAGCCAAGTCATTCAGAGCTGATCATTTTACAATATTGCTGTTAACTTTGTACACGTATATTTCACTTTGCATTAGCTCACTTAAGTCTTTTCAAGTTTCTCTGAGAGCATCCTGCTCATCATTTCTTATAGCACAATAATATTCCATCATAATAACATACCACAATTTATTCAGCCATTCCCCTATTGATGGGCATCATTTCAATTTCCAATTCTTTGCCACCAGAAAAAAGAGCTGCTGTAAATACTTTTGTACCTATAGGTCCTTTTCCTTTTTTCTTCTTTTATCTCTTTTTGCATACAGACCTAGTAGTGGTATTGCTAGGTCAAAGGGTATGCAGGGCTTTGCCTTTGGGCATAGCTCCAAATTACCCTACAGAATGGCTGAATCAGTTAACAACTCCACCAACCATGCATTAATGTCTCATTTTCCCCACATACTATCCAACACTTGTCATTTTCCTTTTCTGTCCTATTAGACAATCTAATAGGCAAGAGGTAATACTTCAGGATTGTCTTAATTTGCATTTCTCCAGTTAATAGTGAGTTAGAGCATTTTTTTTAATATGGCTATAGATAGCTTCTATTACTTCATCTGAAAACTGTTCATATCTTTTGGTCATTTATCATTCAGGGAATGGCTCTTATTTAATAAATTTGACTCAGTTTTCTATATGAGAAATGAACCCTTTATCATAAAAACTTCCTTCAAAAAGTTTTTCACAGTTACTATTGCTAACTGTGTTTATCTCCATCCTATTTTCCTCCTGTTTGTTCTACTCTCTCTCTCCTTTCACCCTGTCCTCTGACTGCTCCCTCCCCCAGTTTGCCCTCCTTCTTATCACTCCCTTCTCTTATCCCCATCCCCTCCTCCTTTCTTGTAGGGTAAGATGGATTTCTATACTCGATTAAATGTGCATGTTATTCCTTCTTTGAGCCAATTCTGATGAAAGTAAGTTCATTCATTCCCCCACACACACTTCTGCCATTTTCCCCTCCACTGTAAAATATTTTTCTTACCTCTTTTATGTGAAATAATTTACCCCATTCTACCACTCTCTTTCTCTTTCTTCCAAAACATTCCTCTTTTACCCCTTAATTTTATTTTTTAGATAGCATCACTTCATATTCAACTCACATTTGTGGCCTCTCTCTATATATACTCCTTCTAACTACCCTAAAAATGAAAAAAAGGTTTTATGAAAAAAAAAGTATAATTTTTTCATGTAGGAATGTTAACAGTTTAACCTTACTAAGTCTCTTATGATTTCACTTTACTATTTACCTTTTTGTGCTTCTTTTGAGTCTTGTATTTGAAAGTCAAATTTCTATTCAGCTCTTTTCCTCAAGAATGCTTGAAAGTCCACCCCAAAAAGATTATATTCAATTTTGCTGTGTAGGTGATTCTTTCTCTCTGGAATATCATATTCCAAACCCTGCAATTCTTTAATGTAGAAGCTGCTAAATCTTGAGTTATCCTGACTATGGCTCCATGATTCTTGAATTGTTTCTTTCTGGCTGCTTGCAGTATTTCCTGCTTGACCTGGGAGCTCTGCAATTTGGGTATAATATTCCTAGGAATTTTCATTTTGGGATCATATTCAGGAGGAGGTCAGTGGATTCTTTCCCTTTCTATTTTACTTCTGGTTTTAGAATATCAGGGAAGTTTTCCTTGATAATTTCTTGAAAGAAGCTCTTTTTTTTTTTTAATCATGGCTTTCAAGTAGTCCAATTTTTAAATTATCTCTCCCGGATGTGTTTTCCAGGTCAGTTGTTTTTCCAATCAGATATTTCACATTTTCTTCTATTTTTTTTATTCTTTGGTTTGTTTTTTTGTTTCTTGAGTTGTTTTAAAGAACTTCCATTTGCTCCATTCTAATTTTTAAGGAATTATTTTCTTCATTGAGGTTTTACAACTCCTTTTTTATTTGGTTAATTCTATTTTTTATGGAGTTTTCTTTTTTTTTCTTCAGTGAATTTTTGTACCTCTTTTCCCATTTAGTCAATTCTGCTTTTTAATACATTCTTCTCCTCATTGGGTTTTTTTGCACCTCTTTTACCATTTGATCTATTCTGCTTTTAAAGTTGTTATTTTTTCAGTGATGTTTTTGTGTGTCTCCTTCACCAAGCTGCTGACTCTTTTTTTCCACATTTTTCTTGCACTACTCTCATTTTTCTTCCCAATTTTTCCTGTCTTACTTGATTTTCAAAATCCTTTTTTTGAGCTCTTCCATGGCCTGAGACCAATTTGTATTTTTCTTAGAGACTTTGGATTTAGGAGCTTTGATTTTGTTGTCTTCTTCTCAATGTGTATTTTGATCTTCCTTGTTGCCATAATAACTTTCTATGGTCAAAAAAATTTTTTTTTCCTGTTGTTTGCTCATTTTCCCAGCCCATTCTTGACTTTTAACTCTTTGTTAAACTGGAGCTGTGCTTCCAGAGTAGAGGTTGCACTGTCCCAAGGTAAGGGGTTTTGTGCAAATGTGTTCAGAGATAGTTCTAAGGATCTATAAGTTTATAGTTTTCCTAAGAAAATATGGTCTAAGGAGAGGTGTCTCTACTACTCTCCTGGCTTTTTTCCCTGGTCTATGCTTGACCACAAACACTCTTTCCTGCCCTGGAACTGTGATGAATGTCTCTGCTCCACTGAGACTGCATGCTCTGGTGTGCTAGTGCACTTCTTCACTCCGGGACTGCCACGCAGGACTGCAACCCAAATCTGAGTATGGTCAAAGAAACAGTCCTGCCTCAATTCTAGCAAAGAGATCCCTGTAATCTTCTGACCAGTTATTCAACCACCTTATTGTCTGTGAGCTGAGAGCTCCTGAAGTAGTTGCTTTTTGACTTCCAAGACCTGCTCCTGGTTTGCTGGGGCTGAGTCTATGCTGGTGCAGCCTGCACTGAACTGTGTTCCACTCTCACCCTGGTGGGACAGATTTTTTTCCTGCTAAGTTTCTAAGTTGTCTTTGGAAAATTATTTTACCCTATCCTTTTGTGGGTTCTGCTGCCCAGGAATAGTTTAATGACATTACCTAATGGTGTTTAGAGGGATTTGGGGAAGAGCTCAGGTGAGTCACTGTCTTTTCTCCACCATCTTGGCTCTGCCCCCTCTGTTTGAGTTTATGTAATCTTTTTCTCTTTATTTTGAAAAAATGAAGAAGAAATTGCCTTCACAATGTAAGCAGATTATTATGAATACCTTCATGGATTTTATCCTCCTTGTTCATAGAATTTCAATGTCTCAGAGTTAGAAGAGACTTTAGTATTCTTATAGTCTATTCCATACCTGAGATAGCCCCTCTATATCACCAGGCAGTGTATATATATAGGCTGTGATTGAAGACCTTCTGTTCTTGGGGACTTACAATGTTCCAAGGCACTTCAGGTACCTTATTGTTAGAACATTACATTTCTCACTTTGTGAGGAGACATCTCTGTAACGTCCACTTATTGCTTCTATGCCTGCACTATGGGGCCAACCAGAATGAGTAAATCCTTCCTTCACAAAATAGTCC
>NW_027556228.1:0-16606 GCF_003287225.1 Phascolarctos cinereus | reverse complement strand
CTCCTGAAAGAGATCCCCAAAGGAAAACTCCTAGAAATATTATAGCCAAATTCCAAAATTTCCAGGTCTAGGAGAAAATATTACAAACAGCTAGAAAGAAATAATTCAAGTACTGTGGAAACACAATCAGGATAACACAGGATTAAGCAGATTCTTCATTAAGGGACTGCAGGGCTTGGAATATGATGTTCTAGAGGGCAAAGGAGATAGGATTACAGCTAAGAATCACCTACCCAGAAAAACTGAGTATAATCCTTCCAGGGAATCCTTTAGGGGGAAAAAATGGACATTCAGTGAAATAGAGAACTTTCAAGAATTCTTGATGGAAAAACCAAAGCTGAATAGAAAATTTGATTTTCGAATACAAGACTCAAAGAAGCATGAAGAGGTAAACAGAAAAGAGAAATCATAAGAGACTTATTAAGGTTGAACTGTTTACATTGCTACATGGAATGATGATATTTGTAACTCATGAGACCTTTGTTAGTATTAGGGTAGTCGGAGGGAAAAAAAATTATATATATATACATATACATATATGTGTGTGTGTGTGTGTGTGTGTGTGTGTGTGTGTGTGTGTGTGTGTATGTATAGATAGATAGAGTCACAGAGTGAGTTGAAGATGAATGGGTGATATCTGGAGAATAAAATGAAGGGAAGAGAGAGGATTATACTGGGAGGAGAAAGGGAGAGATAGAATGCGGTGAATTATCTCACATAAAATAGCGAAGAAAAGGCTTTTACGGTGGAGAGAAAGTGGGGAAAGGTGAGAAGGAATGAGTGAATCTTACTCTCACAGGATTTGGCTTACAGAGGGAATAGCATACACACTCAGTTGGGAATGGAAAGCTATCTTACCCTACAGGAAAATAGGAGGGGAAGGGGATAAGAGAGCAGGCAGATGATAGAGGGGAGGGCAGATTGGGGGAGGGGATAATCAGAAGCAAATACTTCTGAGGAGGGACAGGGTCAAAAGAGAGAATAGAATAAATGGGGAGTGGGATAGGATGAAGGGAAATATAGTTAATTTCCAACAACATGACTACCATGGAAGTGTTTTGCATGACTATACAAGTATAACGTATATCTAGTTGCTTGCCTTCTCAATGAGGATGGGTGGGGAGGGAGGAAGGGAGAAAATTTGGAACCCAAAATTTTAAAAACAAATGTTAAAAAATTGTTTTCACATGCAACTGGGAAATAAGATATAGAGGCAATGGGGTATAGAAATCTATCCTGCCCTACAGGAAAATAGAAGAGAAAGAGGGTAACAGAGGGCAGGGGGAGATAGAAGGGAGGGCAGATTAGGGGAAAGGTTATTCAGAATGTGTGTTGTCTTAGGGTTGGGGGAGTGACAAGATGGGGAGAAAATTTGGAACTCAAAATCTTGTAGAAGTGAATGGAAAAAAAACTAAAAAGAAATAAAAGAAATCAATGTCAAAAAATAATAATGTTGACAGTGGCAGCGACAACAATAGTGTTGATAATAATAAAAACAATAATAGAAGACAAAGAGGATTCTACCAGCTTACTGTACTGACTCAAAAGACAGGCTCTTTGTCTGAAGTTAAAGCCTCAAAATCCCCATTACAAATATCATAAGAGTTCTAGAAGATACCTTTTTTACTTGCTCAAAATTATAAGTGAAGACCACATTTGGAGAAATTTAATACCCTAGTTCTTGATAATTTTCAAAGAGAAATTTTGGCGGATGGTAATATTTGCTAAAGTAACTAAGGAGATTAAACTTCAGTTGATTTCATCAGTGATGGCAGAATGTCAGAATAGCTGTTTTAATGCAATATTTTGTTCATATATAAGCTGAGCTCTGAGTTTGATACCCACATTACTTTACTTCACTAAATTATGTTCAAAAATATTTATTAAGCATATACTATGGACAATGCATTGTAGAAAGTATCAGGGGTATGAAGACAAAATTTGAATAGCCTTCACCTCCCAAGGAACTTACATTCAATTGGCAGGATATAGTGTCATTGACATAGATTTGGAAAAGATTAGTTTTAAACCATTTAGTCCATCCTTTTCATTTTCACAGATGAGGAAACTAAGGCCCATCTAGATGATCAGCCCAAGGTCACACAAGTAGTGAGTGACAGAGATGGGATTAGAACTCATATCCTCTGATTTCAGATCCACTGTCCATATGTACACATATACATATGAATGTACATATTATATATGTATCTATACATGTATACACACATTTATAGTGTGCATGTGCAAATATATACATGCATATGTAGACAGATAGATAAATACATGCAATATTAGAGGGTTATGGGGACAAAAGGAAGATACTGACAAAGTATAGTAGGTATGTTTAAGCAGAGTGAAAGCATTTTAATGATAACTTATATGACTTTTACGTTCAACAATACATTATACAAGTAATTTATATATTGTTAGAGGCAGCACGTGTAGTGGATGGAGTGTTGTGTGATCCTAGACAAGTTAGTTAACCTTTTTGTGCCTAAGGCAAATACTTAGAACACATATACAGAATTAGAGATAGGTTGAATAGAGTTCTCGATCACAGATGACTTTTGTATAGACTAAGAGAAATTGGTTTAATTTGGAGTTTAATAATGCAAATTACACACTGCTGTAATGATAATGTTCACATGTACTTCTCAAAATCAATTTAGTTTGCATTTTACTGACATTGTTAAATTCAGGATTTGCAGCTGATTTGTTTATTTTCTACCCTTTTAAAAAACTCACTTCTCTTCAGGAAATAGTGTGTGTCTGGAGGAGGACTTAATTCTCCAAGAGGAGAGCCTCCATATTAAAATACTTGACTCAGATTCTCTGACACCATAAATTATGTTCTCAGAATATACATTTATGGAAGCTGCATTAACATTTCAAGTTAGAAGTGTATTAATAGTAGGAAGCAGTTACCTATATACTACTCTGGTTTCCTGGCAAGATTCACACAGCTTTGAAAATATCTGACATATTTCAGATTTAGGTTAGTCAGTGGCAGAAACTGAATAAATATCTTGTCTTTGTGCATTTCATTTACATAAGTGTTTGTCTCCACCATGTTATTGAATCATGTTAGTATTTTTTCTTTCTTGAGGTGTGGGAGGAACAATAAAGGGCATCCAAAAAGTTTTAGAGCAGTTTTAATTTATTTAGGTTCACCATTACTCCAAGACTTTTGGGACATCTTATATTTTTCATGGGTAAATGCAGGATATTATGGGAGAATTTTCTATAGAATTTTGTAATTCTGGTGTCTGAATAAATTGTTCTGCACCCTAATCAGTCTTGGACTACTCAAACATAGGTATCATTAACATTATTATATATTAATATGTTGTATATTATTATTTATTATTAATAATAGATAATCTTTATTTTATATTAACATCAATTTCATTTGCAGGAAGTTGTTAAGAGTTAGTGTACTATAGAAGTAATAATCTCATGCACTAGAAAACTACATTATGGATCTTAGAACATAACAAATATTTGCTGAGTTGAATTTGTAAAATATTAATTAGTTAATTATTGTCACTAGCCTACCAGGGATTAAAGCCAATATGTTTTGGTTGAATCCTTTATTTTTTGAAGCTATAGAGCTAGAAGGGATTTTAATGTCATTTAATAATAAAAATTAAATCTTAATTTTTATTCTTTTACAGATGAAGCAATTGAGGCCCATGTGTGTTCAATGACTTACCTAACGTTGAACTTATAACATAGAAGAGAGATTTGATTCTAGAAGTTAAAACTCCAGAGTCTTGCCAATGTATGATGCTTTTCCTACACTCATTGTAACTATCATTAAATATTTCGGGCATCACTACGAACCATGGGAATTATGCTTTTAATGGGACTTTTCAAATAAAGCTAGAGGGACTCTATTTATAAGGCAGGGGGAGCTGTTCTTCATTGGAGAAAGCTCTACAATGTCAGAATCCTGTGAAAATCTGCAGTTGGATATGATTGTGTAACATAGTACAAATTTGAGGAAAAAAAGAGAAGATATATGAAAAGGAAAAATTACAAGAAAGAAAAGAGAATACAAACTACATAAAGAGCCAACTGAGATCAGTGGGTATTCTTAAACTGCCATCAAATAGAGAAGGAAGCTCTGGGCCATGATAAAATAAATATGCTGAAATGAACGGCATGATAATGCAAAAGTGTTACATTATCCTTGAACCCAGAAATTTCAGTAGAATCCTGATGAGCTTAGAGTATAGAAAAGACACCTCAAAGGTTTGCAGCCTTCCTCTCTAGGGTTCCCTTGTAGAATTCCATGAGGCAGAGGACTGTCGTTGCTGCTCAATCATTTCAGTTGTGTCCAAATCTTCAAAACTATTTTCTTAGCAAAGATACTGGAATAGTTTGTCATTTCCTTACCCAGCTCTCTTTACAGATGAGGAAACTAAGGCATACAGGGTTAAGTGACTTGCTTAGGGCCACACAGCTAGTAAATGTCTGAAGCCAGATATAAACCACGGAAGATGAGTCTTCCTGAATCCAGGTATAGCACTCTACTTACAGTGTCACCTAACTGCCTACAAGCCAGAAGGTACTAAACATGAAGGTTTTATGACTGGATCCACAAACATCTGAAGTGACTTTGTCACCTCACCATGTTGGAGGTTTAGCAAGAATTGGGTTACACTCTCACTGGACTCTGTTATAGTTTATGCCATTTGTATATAAGAATCTTTGATATTGATTACATTACTTTATTTTCCTTGAAATTTTAAATTATATTTTATGACAATTATACACACACACACGTACATATATGTGTGTATGTATATACTTGCTATTAGACCAATGACTCTTGCAAGTTTATGGAAGAGATTTTTGTAATGCATTGTAATTTGATGATTTGCATTATCAGTGATCCAAAAGAGTCCACAACGAACCCAAGAAAAAGAGAAAGGAGACCCAAAGTCACAGTTTTCAAACATAACAAGGGCAAGTTTTTACAACCAATTCTCTCAATTCCTAATAATGTTTCAATGGATGCATGGTCTTAACCATTGTTTAAGATCTGTGGTGTGGTGGAGCCAGCTCATACAAACTCATGAGAGCTAACTGTTAAATTTTTGATGGGAACATTTGTACCTAAAAAAATAAAAAAAAAATGCTAAAAAGCAGGTCTTGACTTTTGTTTTATTTATTTCTAGATTTAATACAGTGATGGGAGAAATGTTGGTAATATGTATATTTCTTAATTTTATCCAGAGAGGTGATAGTTAAACATTTACTAGCATGCCATTGGCCTTACTGATATGGATACCGCCTTTAGCAAAGATTACAGCTACTCATCCTGAGCAATCTTGTTCATATTCTCTCATAAACTGTGTAAAGATGATTTACTTAATGCCCAGGATGTCTTTAAGATCTTTTAACATTTTATGTGTAGCCATACAATGGGCTCTCACTGTCAATAAAATGATCAGTCCTCCTCCTTTTCCAATCAGATATTTCCTGGATATGTTTTACTATTCTTATAAGAAAATTATTGCTGGTTACATGCAGCAGCACACTTATGTGACTCATGTGTCCCTCCTTTGCTTTTTGGTTCAGCTGAAATTCTGATAAATTAAAGATTGGAGGCTTCTAAGATTATATGTTTATATCATTACCAGTGGATCCCTAGTGTTACCAGACTACTCTCATGGTCTTTGATTGATCTCCCCTGCTTCTAATATCTAGTTTTTTCCTGATCTATTCCCCAAAACAGCTATCAAAATACTCTACTTAAGGTACGTGTTTTAGTATGTTATTACCAGGCTTGAAAAGTTCCTCAATGCTTACATAATAAAATATAAAGTTCTTAGTCTGGCATTTAAGGCTTTATGTAAACTGCTACAATAAAAGATGAACAGGATGGTTCCAGAGAAACCCGGGAAGACTTACATAACAAATGCAAAAGTAAAGTGAACAGATCCAGAAAAACATTGCACACAGTAACAAGCAATATTATACAATAATCAACTATGAATGACTTAACTATGCTAAGGAATGCAATAATCTAAGATAATTCTGTGGGACTTATAATGAAAAACATTACCCATTTCCAGAGAAAGAATTCATGGAGTCTGATTGCATATTGAAGAATACTTTAAACAACAACAACAACAACAAAGTATTTTTCTTTCATTTCTGTTCATGTTTTCTTTTGCAACATGAATAACATGGAAATGTGTTTTGAATGACTGCATATGTATAACTCATATTAAATTGTTTCAAGGGGGGAGTTAAAAGAGGAAGAATATTTGGTACTAAATTTTTTATGTTAAAAATATTTGACATGTAATTGGGAAAAATAAAATATAAAACAAATTAAAAACAAATTTTAATGTAGAACCTAATATAACTCCTCAGTTATAGTAGGTATAATGATAGTTTGTTAAATATTAAACTTATATAATTATATGTACATATATACATCTAAATTCCTTCAAAGAGGGAAAATATATAGATACTTAATTGATAACAAACATGTCTGAAATAGAGGAGTGATAAAAGACAGGGAAAAAATGAAGGCAGTAGTCAGAAGCAAAACAGACTTTAGAGTAGGTACAGGATTATACAAGAAAGAGATGAATAAACAGAAAAAATAGAATGAAAGGAAATGAACATTAAATAATCATAACTATCAATGTGAATGGTATGAAATTGCCCGTAAAATAGAAACAGAGGGCAGAACTGATTAGAAACAAGAATTCAATTGTGTTATTTACAAGAAACACACTTGAAACAGAGAGACATACATAAAGTTGAAACAAAGGGTTGGAGCAGAATATATTATGCTTTAATTGAAATTAAATAGGCAAGGGTTGCAATCATGATATCAGATATGGGTAAAACAAAAAAGGTCTAATTAAAATGGATTGTCAGGGAAAGTACATCTTGACAAAAGGAGTTAATATCGATACTAAACATATATGCACCAAATGCCATAGGATCTAAATTTTTAAAGAAAATTTAAATGAATGACAGGAAGAAAAAACACAAAAAAATAGCAAAACAATATTAGTGAGAGATCTTCACTTTTTCCTCCCAAAGCTGTATAAATCTAACCATAAAAAAAGTAAGAATTAAGTCAAGGAGATGAATAGAATCACAGAAATGTTAATGTTAGCTCTCTGGAGAAAATTGAATGGGAATAGAAAGTAGTCAAACTTCTTCTTAGATGTACATGGTAACTTCACAAAAACTCACCATTCACTAGGGCATAAGAACCTAAATAAGCAAATGAAGAAAATTGAAATATTAAATGCATCTTTTCCAGACTATAATACAATAAAAATTATGTTTGTCAAAGGGCCATAGAAAGATAGATTAAAATTAATTGAAAACTAAATAATCTAATCATAAAGAACAACTAGGTCAGTGACTGGGTAAATCATAAAAAACAATGATTTAATTAAACAGAATAACAACAAGACTATATTCCAAAATTTGTGAGATGCCACTAAAGCAATATTTGGGGGAAGTTTATTGCTCTAAATGCATATGCCAATAAAAGAAAGAAATAACGTTATCATTGAAGTGGACCTGCAACTAAAAACAAACAAGTAAACTAGAAAAACAACAAATTAAAAATTCCCAATTAAACATCAAGATGAAAATCATGAAAATAAAAGGAGATATTAACAATAATAAAATTGAAAGTAAGAAAACCATTGATATAATAAATAAAACTAGGAGCTGGTTTTATTAAAAGAAAAAAGATAAAGCACTGGTTAATTTGATTTAAAAAAAGAAAACAAATTACTGGAATTACAAATGAAAAGGGGGATGCACCACAAATGAAGGTGAAATTAAAGGAATTATTAGTAGTTATTTTGCCAATTAAATGCCATTAAAACTGATAATCTAAGTGAAATGGATGAATATTTACAAAAAATATTAACTGCCGGGTTAATAAAAGAGGTAATCAAACACTTAAATAACCCTTTATTAGAAAAAAAATTGAACAAGCCATCAATAAACTCTCTAAGAAAAAAAAATTTCCAGGATCAGATGGATTCACAAATGAATTTTGCCAAGAATTTATTTAACAACTAGTCCCAATACTATATAAAGCATTTAGAAAAATAAATAAAAAACAAGTCCTACTAAATTCCTTTTATGACACAAATATGTTTTTTATACCTAAACCAGGGAAAGCAAAAATGGGAAAACTATTCACGAATTTACTTAATGACTACTGATGCAAAAAATTAAAATAAAATACTTGTAAACTGACTGGAGCAATACATCACAAAGATCATACATTATAACCAGATGAGATTTATACCAGGAATGCAGGGCTGTTTCAATATTAGGAAAACTGCCAGCATAACTGACCATTTCAATAACAAAATCAATAAAAATCATATGATAATGTCAATAGATAACAGAAAAAGCTTTTAATGAAAGAAAACACTAATTACTATTAAAATACTAGGAATAATAGGAATCAAAGGCAATTTTTTTTCTTTCTTTCTTTTTTTTTTTTGGTTAGGCAATGGGGTTCAGTGACTTGCCCAGGATCACACAGCTAGTAAGTGTGATGTGTCTGAGGCCAGATTTGAACTCAGGTCCTCTTGAATCCAGGGCCGGTGCTCTATCCACTGCACCACCTACCTGCCCACCAAAGGAATTTTTCTTAACATGGTAAGTAATATCTATTTAAACACAAGAGTAAGCATAATCTCTAATGGGGATAAGTTTGAAGCATTCGCAATAAGATTGTGAGTGAAACAATGATGTCCATTATCATTGCTGTAGCTCGCTATAATAGAATTGCTAGCCATATCAATAAGAAAAGAAAAAGAAATAAAGGAAATCACTAAAAAACTAGTCGAAATAATGAACAACTTGCACAAAGTTGCAGGATATAAAATAAACCCACAGAAATCATCAACATTTCTCCAACCTACAAACTGTCTTCATAGAAATCAAGATAAACTGAGACAATAAAGTCCTAGTCATATTCCTTTATTATTAGCAAGGCTAGCATTTGCCAATAAAATGGGTAAACGGTACCTTAGTGGCCAAGAGACTCTGAATGAGGATTAACAGATTTCTTTTACAGTCAAAAAGAACATCAAAAGGGCAAGGAAAGCAAAAAATCTTGAGTAACAAATATGTCTTCTAATTGGCCAAAATGTAAAAAACAAAAAAATCCCCTAATGTCAGCTTGACATTACAACATTTGTACCTTCCATTTTGAAACCCCCTTAACTACAAAAAAAGACATGTGATGTAGAGAATTTGACAGTTGCTACAACAGCTTAGATCGAATAAGCTTGATCTTCAATTAAGCAAGTTTCTCTGGAATATGGGTGATAGATGAAGTTACAAAGGTGCAGGTATAAGTCATAAGAATAAAATTGTGTCTAGGTGGTGCAATGGATAGAGCACCAGCCCTGAAGACAGGAGAAGCTGAGTTCAAATCTGGCCTCAAACCAAACACTTGACACTTACTAGCTGTGTGACCCTGGGCAAGTCACATAACCCCAATTGCCTTAAAAAAAATTGTGACCCAAGTGACTTGAGGTTAATTGAGTAAACTTGTAAGGATAAGGAATTTAGACTCACACAGAAAAGGAGAATTTTTAAAAAAATCAATTTTCAATTTCACAATTGCCCCCTTTGATTCTTGTGGGACCATGTCTCCCATGAATAGCTTAGCCTGATTAAATGTATAAATTTAGACAAAGTAAAAATCATGCTTATTTATCACTTTGTAATGTTTAGTAAAGTTGGGATAATGATTACAGAAGCAGAAATGCCATGAATAAGAATTTGAATCATCGTGAACCACCATGAGTTTCTTAGGAATCAATTTATCAAAGGCAATTATGAGCCTTAAGGCTAGAACAGTCCTATAATATAGCACAAACCCTTTAATGTACTCACACATAGTTGTGGCTAGTGCTTGTTTTAATGCTGTAACCCCAATATATGGGAAAAGACTCAAATTTTAGGATAGTCACAGAAAGGATCCCAAAAGGGATGCTTTAATCTTATAGCAATTCATTTATTGGTCTTTCTGACCATCCATGACTGCTGTATTGAATAACTCTAGGAGGGAGAGTTCACCTCCACAAGAAGGCCTTATAGAGACAGCAGTGTATGATGATGGAAGGAAAATGAAGGGTGAACTTTAAGTCTTTTTCTCAGTAACCTATTTCCAATGTCCATTGTATCAGCACGTCATAACTGGGAGCTCACATATTTCATATAGTCATCTTGTTTCTGGAAATATTTTCTCTTAGGCATTTTGGAATAGTCTTGTTTTCAGAGTAGCTTTGAAGGAAGGGTCTTCTCCTGGTAGATACAGTTCAGGTTACTTGCAAAAATATTGGATGTTTCTGCTACAATTTTTTACAAAATTGACATAAATTCAATTTGGTACATCCTCTTAAATTTGGTTCTGCAATAACCAGCTCAAACATCAACAACCCACAAAACTGCAGAGAATTTATGGTTTTACCTCTTACCTGTTGTTACCTAAATCTTGTACCTGACATAGAAACTGCTATCAACAGGCTAAAGGGAGAATCTTAAGAAAGAAATCCATGAGGGATTGACTTAGAAGGTGAGCCCTCCTGGGTAGATTTTTGTTGTTGTTCAATCATTCACTCATGTCTGACTCTTTGTGACCCTTTGTACCATACTGTCAATGAGGATTTCTTGGCAAAAATAGTAGAATGGCTTACCATTTTCTTCTCCAGTGGATTAAGGCAAACAGAGATTAAATGATTTGTCCAGGGTCACATAAATAGTGATTGTCTCATGGTGGATTTGAACTCAATACTTCATGACTCCAGACCCAGCACTCTGTCCACTGAGCCACCTACCTGCTCCTGGGTAAAGACTAATAATATCTATCAAAATAGACACGTAAATATATTCTTAGTATTTAAAAATAAAATAAAATGACCACACTCTAGCCTGCATTTGGGCTAGTTTTATAAATCTTAAAGTACTTAAGTCTTGACCTTGCCCAGTTGCCAGTATGTGACAAGGTTCTAGTACTATTTCTCAGACTTGATCACTTTAAACCATTAATAAGGCTGACAAAATCTTGGACTCTGCATTTTACAGATAAAGACATCTTAAGAGGTCTTTTCTTATATAAAATTTTAGAGAGAATTACTATATTTATGTATTATATTTCCAAATAAATAGTTTTCACACATTGTTACATCATTTTTTAAACAATTGAATCTATAATCTGAATATCCAGATTAAAAGAGAATTTAGTTTTCTAACAGTATTTCCAATATGATGATATACCAACTTTATTTTAAGGCACTATGTTAAGCACTTTACAATTATTATATTATTTGGTCCCGGCAACTAAATGTAAATGCTATTTTTATCCACTTTACTGATTACCAAACCGAGATAAACAGAGGCAAGATAGCATGCCTAAAGTAATATAACCAATGGAATTCTTGATGCCAAATAGCAATTGAAGTTTCTATTAAGTTTTAATCTGCCATAATTACTCTAATAGGGGAATACATCTCACCTTAAATTAATTTCAAGATAAATCTTAAGTTAAATCACCCCTGGTTTTACAATCATAAATGATACCATTTAAAACTTCAATTTACACAAAACCATCAGATACCAGCACTTTCAAATCTAAAGCTTATTGTATCAATTTGATTTATTTTCAAAGATTTCTGCTAGCATTTTTACATTCCTATAAATGTAATCTTTATTCTGTTTTAAAATCACTCAAACAGCTGAAATTATTCCTTTATTTTCTTAATGTACGTTCACTATATATTTTAAGAGAGTGGCTTCACATCATCCAGAGTCATTTGCCATTTTTCTACAACTTCAACCTTTGAGAAGGTTTTATTTATTATTTTTTTCTTTTTAAAGACAGAACACCATTTGTCTAAAATTGCTAACAGGATAAAAGGTTTTTTTTTTTCAACTCTCTCTAATTTCCCAATCATATACTAGATTATCAATAGGAATAATTTTACTGGATTTTACCTTGCAATTTTAGCATTTGTCAATTATTTTAAAAATATCTCTTGATCAATAACATTCAATGTCAACTAGCTCATATAGTTAATGAAACAATATTTTGCTTAGATGGTACACTGGGCTTTATGAGTGTAAGGAAAATTAGAAAATCAACAACAGCAAATGTAAAGTGCTATTGCAACAAACAGTGTAGGAGAGGCTAACACTGCATAATAGTTTTTAAAATGCACTAATCACTTTTGGCCTAACATATTCAAGTCCTTCCAAATTTAAGCAAACTATTTTATTCAAATAAATTCTAAAAATATTCATCATGGTGTCAACAATAAGTGGCCCAGTTTCTTGATGACCAAGAAAGGCAATATTGTTTGAGTAAAGCACTTGATGTAGCTTCTATTTAGTAAAAGTTATTCCCCTCAGTTGTCCTTTCACATTTTAAAACATATGATTTTAAAATGTTTTGCCTTCATATGTATCAAAAAATCTCTCTATTTCAAATGTCTATATGTTTTAGAACTTTGTTTCTGGTTTACTTAAACAATTAAGTTCATGAAACATTCTTGCAAGTTCAAGTTTACTTTTAAATCAGTCACAAGTCTTTTTCCTTTCATGGAGGCAGTTCTTAAGAGCCAGATAAATTTAACTGCCAACTGCTTCTGAAAATTCACTTATACTCGAGTCACTTACAGTTTCAATCTATCTTTTTACTGTATAAAGGCACAGAATGCCCATAGGTACAGTCCCATTGTAATGAGAAGGTACCTTTATAGAAGGTATTGAGATACCAAAGAAAGAAGCAGTTTATGCCAGCATGGTGATAAACAAGTTTATTAGGGGAATTTACTCAGACCAGCCCTGGGTGACAGTAGGATAATGTGGTAGATCCCCACATCACACCCTGGGTAGTCCAGATATCATATAAAGTCCCAAGGATGGTCCATGGTCACATGAAAATTCTCCCATGGGACAGTTTTTTTTTGTTGTTGTTGTTTGTTTTGGTTTTTTTCCCCCTGTTTACAGTAATCATAGTTTACATGAATCCAAAGGTCACATTTTCACACTTTGACTCCCACCATACAGGTTCCATTCTCCTTTTTTCCCCCTCTTCCCTCTTTAAAAAAATAAACTTGTCAACCTGGGAAATGATTAAAAATAACTAATCCACTGACTTCCACTTCCAGGAGCCAAGATGGCGAAGTGAAAAAGGTAGTCCTCTCACTCTCCCCTATCAACCTCTGAAAACCCAGAAAATATCACCCCAGAAAAAACCCTGGAACACTGAACTAGAAGAAAGACAGGGGCAGCAGTGCAGCAGCCCAGCAAACGGCTCCCAGTGCCTCAGCAAAAATAAGGGAGGCAGAACTACAAGGGGCCCCAGGCAATAAGTACCCTGGCATTCATCTGAAAGGAGGTGAAGAAAACAACCTAAAGGCTTCCTAAAGCCCGGCCTTGCTGGTTCCAGCCCAACACCAGGTGAGCTGTCAGCCCTGCAGCCTCCAATTGTGAAGAAATCCTGAAGCCCAGGTGGTAGAACAGGCAAACACCAACACCTGGACCTCCAGTGCCTCAGTGAGGGTGGGGGAACCGGGAAACCAGCTCAGAAAACCACCAGGTGCCTCGCACTCTACCACAAAGGAATCTCCCAGTGCATTAGCAGAAAGAGGGAGACAACACTGCAGGGGCCCCAGGCAGATAAACACCCTGCAGCACCCATCTAAAAGGAGCTGAAGAAAGCTAAAGGAAAGGAAAAGCAGGCAACCTAGAATTGCCTGAAAGTTCCAGCCTTGCTGATTCCAGCCCAACACAGGTAAGCTGCCAGAAACCTACAGCCTCCAATTGCCAGCATAAGAGGCCCCAGCACACAAAGCCAGTGACCAAGACCTAGGCTCCCAACACAAGAAGCTTGGGTCAGTGCCCTCTGTTCCCCAGCAGGAGAGCTCAATCTCTTTAAAGGCCAGGGAATAAAGAAACACCATGAGTAAAAAGAAATGTACCATAGATTCATATTATGAGAAGAGTGAAGATCAAGACAGAAATTCTGAAGAGGACAACATTGTCAACAAACCCACATCTGCAACAACAAAAGGGAATATGAACTGGTCTGAAGCCCAAAAAGCCTTCTTAGAAGAGCTCAAGAAGGATTTTAATAGTCAAATGAGAGAGGTAGAAGAGTCCTTCAAAAATACAATTGGCCAATTGGAAAAAAAATACACTGAAGAAAACAAGTCCCTAAAAAACACAATTGGCCAATTGAAGAAGGAAGTACAAAAACTAACAGAAGAAAACAATCTGTTAAAAACTAGAATTGGACAAATGGAAACTAATGTCTCTATGAGAGAGCAAGAATCAGTCAAACAGAAACAAAAAATGAAAAAAATAGATGAAAATGTAAAATACCTCATCAGTAAAACAACCGACCTGGAAAATCGATTCAGGAGAGACAATTTAAAAATTATTGGACTACCTGAAAATCATGATGAAAAAAAGAGCCTGGACAGTATCTTTCAGGAAATCATAAAGGAAAACTGCCCAGAAGTCCTAGAACCAGAAGGGAAAATAACCATAGAAAGAATCCACCACTCACCACCTGAAAGAGATCCCAAATTGACAATGCCAAGGAATATAATAGCAAAATTCCAAAATTACCAGATGAAAGAGAAGGTGCTGCAAGCAGCCAGAAAGAAACAATTTAAATATCATGGAACCACAGTCAGGATTACACAGGACCTTGCAGCTTCTACATTAAAAGACCAGGGCATGGAACATGATATTCCTAAGGCAAAGGAGCTTGGAATGCAGCCAAGGATCAATTACCCAGCAAAAATGAGCATCATTTTTCAAGGGAGGAGATGGATATTCAACGAAATAGGAGACTTCCAAACTTTCCTGATAAAAAGACCAGAGCTCAACAAAAAATTTGATCTTCAAGTACAGGACTCAAGAAGGACTTAAAAGGTAAATGGGACAGAAAGATACAATATGTTGTTAATAAGGGGGGCTGTTTAAACCCTACAAGGGAATATGACACTTGCAAGCCTTGGGAACTGTATTGTTATTACACCATGTTAAAGGAGTATACATAAAGAGGGTGGATATTAGTTGACTTTGATGTAATGATAAAAAAAAATCTAATCAAGTGGGTTAAATGGATCCAAATAAGTGGATCAATCTGATCTTAGAAAATGTACTGAGAAAGGAGGAGGCAGACAAGGGTAAATTACATTACAGGAAAAGACACAAAATCCTATTACAGCAGAGGGAAAGAAGGGGGGGGAGCATTGTTTGAACCTTACTCTCATCAGATTTGGCTTAAGAAGGGCATAACATAATCAGTTAGGTATAGAAATCTAACTTGCCCTATAGGCAGTAGGAGGGAAAAGGGGAAAGAAAAGGGAGGGGGAAGAAAAGGAGGGGGGAAAGAAGGGAGGGAAGAAGCAGTAAAGTAAAGGGGAAGAAAAGGGAAAGGGATAATAAAAGGGGAGGGACTGAAGGAGGCGTGGTCAAAAGCAAAACACTAGTGAAGGGGGAAAGGAAAAAGGAGAAAGAAAAGCATAAATGGGGGGAAAAGGATGGAGAAAAAGACACAGATAGTAATCATAACTGTGAATGTGAATGGGATGAACTCTCCCATAAAAAAAGGATTGCAGAATGGATTAAAAACCATAATCCTACAATATGTTGTTTACAGGAAACACATTTGAAAAAGAGTGACACATACAGGGTAAAGGTAAAAGGCTGGAGCAGAATATATTATGCTTCAGCTGAAGTAAAAAAAGGGGTAGCAATCCTGATCTCAGACAAAGCAAAAGCAAAAATAGATCTAATCAAAAGAGATAAGGAAGGAAACTACATCCTGCTAAAAGGCACCATAGACAATGAAGTAATATCATTACTAAACATATATGCACCAAATGGTATAGCATCCAAATTCTTAGGAGAAGTTCAGGGAGTTACAGGAAGAAATAGACAGCAAAACTATACTAGTGGGGGACCTGAACCTCCCCTCTCTGCACTAGATAAATCTAACCACAAAATAAACAAGAAAGAAGTTAAGGAGGTGAATAGAACATTAGAAAAGTTAGGTATGATAGACCTCTGGAGAAAACTGAATGGGGATAGAAAGGAATATACTTTTTTCTCAGCAGTACATGGCACATACACAAAAATTGACCATGTACTAGGGCATAACCTCACAATCCAATGCAGAAAGGCAGAAATATTAAATGCATCCTTTTCAGATCATGAGCAACAAAAATTATATGTAATAAAGGGCCATGGAAAGATAGACTAAAAAATAATTGTAAACTAAATAATCTACTCCTAAAAAATGATTGGGTCAAGCAACAAATCATAGAAACAATCAAGAAATTCATTCAAGAGAATGACAATAATGAGACAACATACCAAAACCTATGGGATGCAGCAAAGCAGTTCTTAGGGGAAGTTTTATATCTCTAAATGCTTACATAAATAAAATAGAAAAAGAGGAGATTAATGAATTGGGCATACAACTAAAAAAACTAGAAAAAGAACAACTTAAAAATCCTCAACTAAACACCAAATTAGAAATATTGAAAACCAAAGGAAAAATTAATAA
>NW_027556227.1:0-16676 GCF_003287225.1 Phascolarctos cinereus | reverse complement strand
GCAGGAATCAAATGAAATTACATGTCAGGTTATTTGTAACCCTCACATCTTTATGATTATTATGCCAGCTCTTATTGTCAAAGCAAGTAGATGCCTTCATTTGAATTTGTAGTGCTGGTGATGGCATTATCATCTTGATTTAAACCATTCACCAGCTGTGTATCTCAGCTCCTGTCTCAATACCCTGAGCTGCTGAGCATAGAATCTCAGCATTACAGGTGACATGTTTTCACCTAGGGCCATCCATAGCTGAACAGGAATCCTGACTCTAATGGACTGAACAAAGGGTCAACCAGCCTTTGCTTGAGAACCTCTAGTAGGCAAGAACTCACTATTCCTGCACAGCTGAATGGACTTTTGGAGAATTTTAATAGTTGTAAGTCTTTCCTTACATGAAGTCTCCATTTGTCAATTGTAAGGTCTACCTATGGCTCCTACTTCTGCCTCCTTAGATCCAGCAGTACTATGCCTGGCAGAAGGTAAGCCATTTGAGGAAAGGGTGTTTCATTTGAGTCTTTATATGCTAAGCATAGAACTGAGGGTGCACAGTGGGAGCATTATATGTGTTCTTTAAAGAGAATTGAATTCCCCTAATACACCTCCACATGCTTCAATAACTAACAGGTCTTGTTCAAGGTCCTTTTCTTCAATATGCTACTGTCTGACCTGTTGCTGATCTGTGAGGAAGTCATGCAAATCCAATAAGTGGAAAGGAGAGACAGCTCCTGAGCAAGCTACAGGAATGGGAAAGCAAGCCTGGTCTGAAAGCATGGCAATTCGTGTACTTTACCTTGGACCTCAGGATGTTTCAGAATGAGCAGCAGGCCATATCTTATGGTGCTGTTGGTTGTCTCTGTTCCTGCACTAAATAAATCTACTCCTGTCATTTTTAGATTTTCCAAGTCAAATTCAGACTGGGATTATCTTTCTCCTATAGGAGAAATACAAAATATATTAAGTAATGAGAGACAGCAGGGAAAGCCATTAGTAACCATGTGAAGTACATAAAGTTTCGCTTACAAGCCCTCCCCCACCTTCATTTCCCTACTCTAAGAGAGGAAAACCTTCCTAATGCTCTTAGGTTTCCCCTGTTCATCCACAGGCTTACCTTTCCCAGGCAACCTTCTTCGCATCCAGAAACATGACATAGTGAAAGAGCACTACGCTTGTATCAGGAAGATCTGAATTAAACTTTATTCTCAGTAAGGTCTGTGTCCATGGGAAAGTCATTTAATTTTTCTGGACCTCAGTTTTCTCATATTTAACAGGAGGAGCTGGATCCTTTCAGCTCTCTATTTATTATCTATGATATATGTGGCATGGTGAGGACCTGATAAAGTAAGTCACTTAAAAAGTTTATAACCTGCTAAGAGACCTTGCATGCAGATACTTTTGCCACAAAGCAACAGCATTTTAGTTTAAAAAAACAAAAGAAGAAGATTTCAGATTTTCACAACAGGAAACTAAGAGAAAGTCTTGGGGCAGGGGAAGACAGAATTTCAAATTTTGTAGGAGAAGGAAATTCAATCAGCCAACCTGTAACTGATCAGAAGTTTCCTTTTCAAAATCTCCCTTAAGTGGTCAGCCAGCCCCAGGTTGAAGATTTCCTTACATGGGGAATTTATTACTTAATGAAGAAATTTATTACATCTTGGACATTATCCCCTTGTGTGGAGATTAAATGTGTCTCTGTAACTTCAAATGACTGTTATGAGTTCTGCCTTCTGGGAAATGAGGAAGCAAAGGAATTCTAACCCTTTTCTGGGACAGCCCTAAAATTAGGTGGCTGCTAAGACTCCTTCCAACCCACAGATTCTATGAAATTCTATGAAATACGCAAGCTTCTAGGACTTATAGCTAGGACACATCTTGGAGATCAACTGCCACGCACATTCATTTTAAAGACAAAGAAATTGAGGCCTACAGAGGTGAAACAATAATATTAAAATGAAAGCAGATGAAGTTATAGTACTAAATAAGTAATCCTGCAAATATAACCTTCATCCTGAACAAAATAAGATGGACTTACAGCCATCAATCTTGCAAAAATGAACAATTTTGAAAGATTTATGGACTCATGTCAATTCAGTTAGCAAACATAAGCACAGAGGACTAATGATGAAGAATGGTACCTGCTTTCTGAGAGAGAATTCATTGACTGGTATGTAGAAAGGGACACATTTTTGGACATGGCCAATACAGAAATGTATTTTTCTTGATTATGCTTGTTTGTTAAGAAGGCTATTATTTGTCTTTTTTCATTGGGTGGGAGAAAATAAATATTTGATAAAAGAGACAGACTTCAAGAGAAAAGGGTGGGTTTCAGGCATTTCCTAAAAAACAGAAACTCAACATGAGTCAATTATTTGAGCTGGAAAACTTCAAACCAGACAAGCATAAAGTAAATAAATTAATGAGAAAAGATAAAGCAATGGAATCAATACTCTCATGCTTTTATGTCAGCTTAACACTATTTTAAAAAAATCTCCCATTGGCTCAGGGCTCCTGGAAAAAAATAGAAATTACAGAGGCAATAGAAACAGAGTGGCAATATATCGAGGAAGGATGTTAAAAAGTTCTTAAGGATACCTTCATTTCAACCTGAAAGAAAGTCTGTAGTGAACAGTTCAATGATGTATGCTTGGTTCTGTAGTGTTTAACATTTTTGTCAGTATATGAAATCAGTCAATCAACAAGGAAGTATAAAATGTATTTTCTGTGCCAAGCAGAATGCCAGGTAATGGCGATATAAAAGCAAATGATAAAAATAAGACAGCCCCTACCCTCTGGGAGTTTCGATTCTACTGAAGCAATACAATACATATAAATATAAATACAAATGGGATCCATGGAAAATAAATGCACAGATATTTGGGGGTGGGGATATTAACAACAGGAAGAATAAGAGAAGGCTACTTGAAAGAGGTAGCAACTGAGTGTGAACAGATATTAGGGCTACTAAGAGTTGAGGAAAGAGAGTGAGAGCATTCCAGGGAGGGGGGCCAGATTGTATAAAGGTAAAGAGGCAAAAGATGGAATATTGTGTACAAAGAAGAGCAAGCAGGGCAGCTTGGCTGGAGCACAGAGGGAGGCTGTGAGAGGGGAGAATGTGTAACCAGCCTAGAAAGAGAGGCTGCAGCCAAATTGTGAAGGGCTTTAAATGCCAAATAGATGAGTTAGTGTTTTCTCTTAGGAGCCCTGAAGCTTCCTATCATGGGAATAACCCAGAGAGTCTTGCACTTTATGCATGTTAACTTGGCAGATTTGTGAAGAATGGATTGAGGGTCTGGATGCTTGGAGAGCTGGTAGGAGAGAATTGTCACTGTCTGGGTAAGAGATGCTGGTGATCTGAACTAAGGTGGTTATGATGTGAATACAGAGAGGAAAGAGTTCATGACACTGCCATGATGGTGTTGGGGGAGAGAACACATTTACTCTCTCCTCCCCACCTCCAGCCCTGAATTCTCATGACTTACTTGGACAATCAAGAAAGATCTTCTTCCACATTGTTTAATGCTCCCAAACCCAGTTTTCCTTCTAGGGGCTGTTTAATGCATTGATTGCACGGATGGGGAGCCTGCAGATGTCAGGCCACATGTAGCTTTCTAGATCCTTAAGGGTGGCCTTTTGACTGAATCCAGATTTTAGGTTTGTTCTGTAAAATTAAAAGGCCTCATGTGGCCTGAAGGCCACAGGCTCCCCACCCCTGATTTAGACTCTAAAGGAAGGCAGGAAAGAAGTACTTATGAAGCATCTAAATGTGCTAAGCACCTTACAAATAGTACCTCATTTGATCTTTACAATGACCATAGGGGTCCATATTATTATGTCCATCTTACAATTGAAGAAATGAAGGCAGACAGAGGTTAAGTGACTTGCTCAGTGTTATACTATACACTATACTATATTATAGTATCTTATACTATATTATATTAATACTACGCTGTTTATACTATACTATACTATGCTATGCTATGCTATGCTATGCTATGCTATGCTATGCTATGCTATCCTATCCTAACCTATACTATACTATACTATACTATCGTATACCATGTCTGACTCCAGATTTGAACACAAGTCTTTTGGACTTCAGGCTTAGCACTCCATCCATACCTGGCTTCCTGTATCAGTCTGACTGGAACCATGTAGGACTGGAGGACAGTTAAGGATTAACTAGAATGTTGGGCTGATGTCCTGATGACAACTCTGAGCTGGGGAGAGTATGAGATACCATAAATGCTTTATTTGTTTTCTGAATTGGTTTGTGGGTTTGTAGGAGACTTTTGTATCATCTTCATTTTTCTGTGAGGCAAACTTGATACTGTTCCCTTCCTTAAATTAATTAATTTTGAGTGATTTTATGAGAGCAAGTCATAGTTAGAATTTCTAATAATAACTAGTATTTATAATGTTTTAAAGTTAACGATATCATTTAGAAACATTATCGTCATTACCATTCTGGGAGACAAATGCTATTATCCCATTTTACAAATCAGGAAAATGACTTACCCAGGATTACACAGCTAAGAAGTGTCTGAATTTGGCTCTGAACTCAAGTCTTTTTGACTCCAAGCCCTGCTCTGCATCCCATTTCTCCTGTTTAGAGCTTACTTTGTATACATTTGTCTACATATAAACTCCCCCAGAAGATTGTGACCTCCTTGAGGGCAGGGGCTGTCTTTTGCTTCTTTTGTGTCTTTGGCACTTAGCAGAGTGCCTGGCATATAGTAGTTGCTTGGTAAATATTTATTAGATTCCTATTATCACTCTCCAATACAATATCCCCTTCCAAACAGGAAAGTCCAGATCACCAGCTCATCACCCAGAAAAGCAGAACTCTTCAATCTCATTTTTCCATCCAGACTTCAGATAAGGGATACGAGCAGACCAAAGACCAGTTACTAGAAAGCCAGTGGCATCCTTGGGGGATGTGGGTACTTTGAGGTTCTCTCTCATGTCCCTTTCTGTGCTTGTGGCCTGTAAGAATCCTTGGAATATCAGCCTTACTCAACAAGTAAGGTGCTTCCCCCATGCATCTTACCTGCTGCATTTTGGAGAGGTAGCAGTCAATGAAGTCCTGAGGGTTGTTGGGGTCCAGGACCTTCTGATGCTCTTTCACTCTTTCCAAAATGAAATCTTTAAGTTCCTCATTAATGTTAAAAATTCTTTTGTGTTCTCCAGGGAGGTATGTTCTGAATGCTGGTAAAAAGTTGTAGAGCTGCATACACACACCCCAAACCAAAACAAACACATGTGAGTTTACTATCATGAAGAAACTATTTAAAATCTCTCATTATAAATTAGAGATTCCATTTCTTTTTTGAATCTAATTAAATTTTTCATTGACAAAATATATTTTCTCTCTCATCTTCACTGCACATTGGTTCAAAGAAAAAGAAAAACAAAACCATCAAAACAAATACACATAATTAAGCAAAAGAAATCCCTACCTTGTCAAGAGTTTCATAAATCCTCTCAAATCTAACCTTAAGTTGTCAAATATAGCAAAACTAATCTATCTGGTGCTGTGCTACCCACTGAGATGACCAGATGGCATCATATTATGTCGTTGTTCAAAAGAAGCTCATATTTGAGTTAAGGGGAAATCTACTTGCCTTCGAATGGCCAACATAAAAAAAAAGAAGATAAGCAGACACAAAGGTATCCAATTAATTCAGTTCAATTCACATTAAGTTAATAAAATGCATCAAGCATTTTTTCCATACTCACTATGAACCAAGTCCTAGGCTGTGGTGATATAGACAACAATGAAGCAGTCTTCATCCTCAAAAAATTTACGTTCTACCACAGAAGGGTTTAGCTAGAGTACCTATTCCAGACTGTTAAGTACATATACCAGACTGTAAGTGGAACACAACATAGGCAAAGGAAACGAAAGCTTGTTTTTCAGCTGGATGAGGATCTTCAGTTCTGGCTTCAGTGGATGAAGGTTTTCATCCTACATGTCCATCCATTGTAGAGGCCGAGCTAGATCACTACAAGAATCAGTGTAGGTTACTGATCTAAGTGGCTTGCCCTTCCTATTCTCTCCTGGATGGCCTGAGCAGGTCCTTTTTTGATATCTATTTTGCTTGCTCACATCTATGAAGAGATTCCCCAGGCCCAGTCAAACACTTCTCCATATAACTTCAATTTTGGTGATCTAGAACTAGTGCAGGTGCCAACTAGGAACAGGATATCTACCTAATATCTTATGTGAGAGCCAAAGATATTGCGTGATGTTATTGTCCTTGAGTGGCATGTGTGTGTGAATGTGTGTGTGTGTTCTCATGGGTGTTGGGACCTTTGCTAAGAGATGAGAGGCTATGGTATATTGATCTTGTTGCTGAAACTCAGCAAACAACCACAAAATAAGAAGAGAGTTATGGCCTTACCTGTATCCATGGTTTATTAAAGAGGCGGAAGTTTTCATTTAACAAGTTCATCAGATAGAGAAATTTCTTATCATTGTACTTGAATCGGTCACGGAAGAGGATAGAGCAGATCACATTGCATGGCGCACAGCTAAGGATGAAGGTGGGATCAGTGGGCTGACCTAATGTGGAGACAAGTTACCAAAGGGGAAAAAAACAACTTTAATAGAAATGTTTCCAATCAGATGGGATATGGGCATCATGCTTGGATAGGGTGCTTAGTTCTTTAAAGGCTAATGAATGTTATTCTCCTGGACAATGTCTTTACTTATAGGGAGGCTAAATGAGCTTCTAATGCCTGAGCACGAGAAACAAGAAGGGAGTTTTCTGACCCGGCAGAGTTATTATATGGTAAGTAGATGAAGGCAGAGACTTTTAAAATGATTCCCAAAGCAAATAGCATTTAGGACTGGGAGTGGGTGAGCAGTTGGACCCTACATGCCTAGGAAGAAAGAACTGAAAACCAACCCTTTGTTTTCCTGAGCTCCTCCACCAGCATTGGGCTTCTTCTTGAACTCGCTCTTCAACGCTTCTCTTCCCCATCCCAAAGTTCCTTAGGGTCGTCAGGGTAAACCTGCGGTGTTGTTTCCACCTCTCTCCATGACTGAAAATAACTCCTAGATAGTAGAGAAGAGGACATTGATTATTCTTACATTGGGAGAGAGGGCACAGTGTGTATGGTGGTTAAGGAGTTTCTGGCTTAGTTCATTGATCAAGTTTAATTTTATTCAATTCACACTAAAATACAATGACAGAATGGTAGGTACCAGGTACCTACTACATAAAGGTCTTCTACTAGGTACTGAGAATAGAACAATTAAAATGAAACCAGTAACTGTGCTCCACAGGAGTACATTCTACTGGAGATACTTTGCCATACATTTTGCTTTTCTGTGACTCTTTACAGAAAACTAAACTTACCATGTCCTCTGGCTAAGTCTTCGAATATTGGAATGTCTCCTCTATCCATAAAAATATTTCCTTGATCAATTAGAGCTTCCTTCGTAATGTTATATCCATGTAGCACCACAACACGCTGGGTTCCAATATAAAGAGTATAGATGGAGCCATATTTTTCAGCCAGCTGTGAAAATGGCAAGAAATAGGATGAATTCAGTGTGAAACTTTAGAAACTGAGAATTTCTCCTCACAACTGCTTCATAACATGCCATATGCATGAGTACATGTACGTATGCATGAAGCTATTACACTTTCTAACTGGGTGATCGTACCACCTCTGGCTTTATTGATCATTTATATGTAGAAGATTCCCACATTCATATGACTAGAGATTATCACTTTTCAATTCCACGTAGCCAACTGCTTAGAAATGGATTTCTCAACCTGGATGTCCTATTGGCATTGCAAACTTAATATGTCCACAGCACAACTCGTTTGTTTTCCCATAAAACTACCCTTTCCTCCAAACTTACCCAAACTAGTCACCCTAATAAATCGACCTGAGGGAAAGAGAAGAAGAAATGTGAAGAAAGGAAAAATCAAAATACCACCAACTTGCCTTGGAAAATAATTGAAATGACCCAGGACCGTTACTCAAGAACCTTTGTAATTGACCTTTTCATATCAATGACTCCTGCCCTTAGACCCTAGGCTCTGCTTTCAGTCCAGGCCAAACACTCATCCTTTCAATGAGGAGCAGTCACTGTAGAGAAGGGCCCCACCTTCCTCACCTTCACCACTACCAGTTACTAAACAACTGACTAATTTGTTAATTTTCCCTAAGAAGCACAATGCCTTTCCAACTGACATGCATCTAAAATATCTTACTCTGTATTGTCTCCACAATAGTGAGCACATAGTAGGTACTTCATAAATGATATTTTATCCATTCTTTCAATGGCTTACAATTTCAATCCTCTGCTTCTAGTATTTCTCCTTTGCAATGAATAATCTGCACAACTAACAACTTAATATTCCTCTGCTACTGTTCTGACTGTGCCATTCCTCTACTCAAAAGTCTGCAGGGGCTCCCTACTGCCTCCCTGACTTGGCACTTAAATGCCTCCACAGCTGCCTCCAACCCAATTGTCTAAATTGATTTTGTATGGCCCCTCATCCCACACTTCATATTCTTGCCACGTCCCCTCTTAGCTATATTATCTGCCACCTCCTTACCTTTGCCCAGACTGTCTACCATGCCTGGAATTTATTCCCATTCTCTCTTCCAATAAGAATCTTTTTCTTCCCTCAAGGTCCTGCTCAGGAGTTCTCTCCTACTTGAAACTTTTTGACTGCCCCCATTACAAATGCTTTATCTGTCCTCTAGTTACCTTCTACTTGGTTATCTATGAATTTTTTGTATCCTTCTAGTAAAACATAAGCTCCTGGAGGACAGGAACTATTTTCTTTTCTTTTTTTGTCTTTTCTTTCTTTCTTTTTTTTAAGCAATTGGGGTTAAGGGACTTGCCAGGGTCACACAGCTAGTAAGTGTGAAGTGTTTGGTCTGATGCTGGATCTGAACTCAGGTCCTGCCCCGAACTATTTTCTTTTCAAGGAGAGATAGTTGCATAACCACATGTTTCTCTCCTGTGTCTGGCACAGTGCCTGGCACATGGAAGTTAATGAAGAAATTCTCATTGAATGATTAGTTTTTGTCTTTGTATTCACAGAGCTAGTATGATGCATTGCAAGGGAAGAATATTTGGTCCTGTAATATAATTTCTTCTGCTGCTGCCAAAAATTTTGGCAAGACAACCAATGCTTGCCTAACATCATTGCTAATGGAGATATCACTCATAGAGCCCTTGATTCACACCATCCATGACATAGGATTCTAAATCACCATGACTCTTGATTCAGTTATCTATTTGAAGCCTTTGTGTCTCCTCCTACAGCCCAAGCAGCCAGATCTAAACCCCAAATCCAGTCCCTTTACCTTAGAGAATGATTCAGACATGTTCTTCAAATCCAATTGCAGGATGTTGCCAATAATGGGAAGAGGAATGGGACCTGGGGGAAGCTTCCTCCTTTTGAATCCTTGTCTCCATAGAGACAAAAAGATCAGCAAAAGAACACAGGTCAGTAGGGCAGTAGAGGTGAGTCCCCAAGGATCCATTCCTGACAGATGGTCCTACAACTCTCAGAGGTATCAACTCAGATGGCAGACTTTTATCATCATTGGTAGAAAACAAGGGGTGGGAATGCCCAGCCAATAAACATTTAGTCCTTGTAGGCAAACAGGATTTTTTTTCCATTAACTCTGATTAGTTTAGCAATCAAGAGGTTATTATGTTGTTTTTTGTTTGTTTTAGACTCTGTCCCTGACCCTAAACTGGCACTAAATTACATAAGGAGAATGGGAAAGGGGGAAGGCTTTTGTCCAGCTCATTTTGTTGGAGGTCATGGGCTGTCAACAATCAAATTTCTGTTGGCCCATGAGTGTGTGTTTAGCAAGGAGGGCAAATCTCCAAATTCAACCTGAGAGGAGGTTGTGGTGGAGATCAGATTGTCAGTAGGCTTGACCTCATGTTAAAGGGCTCAGATGTTATTTCTTATCTCTTCAACTATGTCAGGCTTAATTGCCTTCTTAACCATACTTGTTCATTCTTTACTTTGAAGAACATTCTTCTTGAGAGAGAAGATGGCAGCAAAATAGGTATCAACAGGCTTTGCCAAGGTGGAGCCAAGATGGTGGAGCCACAATGGTAGAGTATAGGGAGGGACTCACTTGAGCTCTCTCCCAAACACCACCAAATACCTTTTTAAAAATGACTCTAAACAAATTCTAGAGCAACAGAACCCACCAAAAGACAGAGTAAAACAAACTTCCAGCCCAAGACAACTTGGAAGTTTGGCAGGAGAGGTCTGTTGCACCAGGTGAGAGAGGAGTGCACAGTGTAGGCCACACCAGCCCAGATCCGGCCCAGCAAACCAGGAATTTGCCTTCAGAGGCCTTGTAAGTGACTGAATCAGTGGCAGCAGTGGCAGTGGCTGCTTGCAGAGCTCAGCACAGAAAGAGGTGGGGGGTGTCAAATAACAAGTCTGAAGGAAATTACAGGGATGTTTTTTGCTAGCCCGGGGCAGAATTCTGCTGTTTTTTTCCCTTACTTGGATCCAGGGCTCATCCTGGGTGGCAGTCCCAGGTGAGGAAGAGCACTACCATTGCAGAGCTGGTGGCCACAGTGGAGGGGGAGCTCTCCTCACAGTTTCAGGGCAGAAAAGAGGGCTAGTGGATGTTCACAGACCAGAGCACAGACCAGGAAATGGTACACTTCTTTCCTTAGATCATACCACCTTGGAAGACTGAAAACTTACAGGTTCCTAGAAGTATGTCTGAAAACTGCTGCACAAAACCCCTGAAACTTAGGACAGTTCACCCTCCACCCTGGGAGCAGAGCACTACTTGAACAAAGAGTTAAAAGTCAACTAATGGGCTGGGAAAATGAGCAAACAATGGAAAAACAAAAACCTCTGAGTATTGAAAGTTACTATGTGACAAGGAAGATCAAAACACATGCTCAGCAGAAGACAACAAAGTGAAAGATCTCACATTCAAGCCTCGAAGAAAAAAATATGAATTGGTCTGAGGCCATGGAAGAGCTCAGAAAGGATTTTGAAAATCTAGCAAGAGAGGTAAAGGAAAACTTGAGAAAAAAATGAGAGTGATGTAAGAAAATTGCGAAAAACAAGTCAACAGTGTGGTGAAAGAGATACAAAAAATATTGAAGGCCAAATGGTAAAAGAGATCCAAATACCCGATGAGGAGAAGAATGATTTAAAAAGGAGAATCGGACAAATGGAAAAGGAGTTCCAAAAGCTCGCTGAAGAAATTAATTCCTTAAAAATTAGAATGGAACAACTGGAACGTAATGTCTGTATGAGAAATCAAGAAACAATACAACAAAATCAAAAGAATGAAAAAAAGAAGACAATGTGAAATTTCTCACTGGAAAAACAACTGACCAAGGAAACAGATCCAGGAGAGATAATTTAAATTTATTGGATTACCTGAAAGCCATGATCAAAAAAAGGAGCCTAGGCTTCATCTTTCAAAAAATTATCAAGCAAAACTGCCCTGATATTCTAGAACCAGAGGGTAAAATAGAAATTGAAAGAATCCACTGATCTCCTCCTGAAAGGGATCCCAAAATGAAAATAGCCAGGAATATTGTATAGCCAAATTCCAGAGCTCCCAGGTGAAGAGAAAATATTGCAAGCAGCCAGAAAGAAACAATTCAAGTGTCATAGAGCCACCATCAAAATAACACAAGATTTAGCTGCTCCTTCATTAAAGGATCAGAGGGCTTGGAATGTGATATTCCAAAGGGAAAAGAGCTAGGGTTAATTAATGCGTTGCTGCTGGAGTTGTGAACTGATTCAACCATTCTGTAGACCAATTTGGAACTATGCCCAAAGAACTGTAAAACCACGTATGCCCTTTGACCTACCAATGTCACCACTAGGTCTATATCCCAAAAGAGATAAAAAGGAAAAGGACTTAGAGGTACAAAAATTTTATAGTAGCTCATTTCTGGGAGCAAAGAATTAGAAATGAGGGAATGCCCATCATTTGGAAATGGCTGAAGAAGTTGTTGTAAATGATTATGGTGGAATACTTCTGTACTATAAGAAATGTTGAGCAGGATGCTCTCAGAAAAACGTGGAAAGACTTGCATGAACTGATGCAAAATGAAATGTACTGTGTGCAAAGTAACAGCCATATTGTAAGAGGATCAGCTATGAATGGCTTGGCTATTCTCAACAGTACAGCAATCCAAGACAATTCTTGAAGAACTTTCAATGAGAAATGTTGTCTGTCCCCAAAGAACTGACAGTGTCTGAATACAGACTGAAGCATACTTTTATTTTTTGCCAAAACGCTATAAAACTGTGCATGCCTTTTGACCCAGCAATACCACTACTACATCTGTATCTCACATAGATAAAGAACAAAAAGCAAAAGGACCTATGTGCACAAAAAATATTTGTAGTGGCTCTTTTTGTGGTGGCAAAGAATTGGAAATTGAGGGATGCTCATCAATTGGAAAATGCCTGGACAAGTTGTGGTATATGATTGTGATGAAATATTCTTGTGCGATTTTGTACCCAGAAAAGTAGGGTGCTCTTGGAAAAACCTAGAAGGACTTATGTGAACTGATTCAAAGTGAAATGAGCAGAACCAGGGCAACATTGTACACAGTAGCAACAATACTGCACAATGATCGGCTACAAGTGACTTAGCTACTCTCAGCAATGCAATAATCCAAAACGATTCCAAAAGTACTTATGATGAAAAATACTATCCACCTCCAGAGAAAGAAATGATGGAGTCTGGATGCAGATCAAAGCTTACTTTCTAAAAACTTTTTTTTATTTTTCTGTTTTTGTTTTGTTTCTTTTTTTGGTCTGTTTTCTTTCACATGACTACTATGGAAATAGGTACTGCATGACTGCACGTGTAAAACCTATATTGCATTATTTACATTCTCAATGAGGGGAGAAGAAAGGGAGAGGATTTGGAACTCAATTTTTTATAAGGAATGTTAAAAATTGTTTTATATGTAATTGGGAAAAAACAACACATTAAATTTAAAAATTAAGTGGATAAAAGGATAGAAGAAAATTAAGAAGAAACACAGACAAGCAGCAGAATAGTTTTGAAGGTTATATGTGAATTTGTTATAAACTTTTTTAATTGAGGGTTTCAACATGGCAACTGACAGTTCCACATAGCATCCTTATTTGTGTTCTCTTGTGAGTGCGGACATGCTCTTTTGTGATGTTTAAATTTAAAATAACTTTTTAAGGCACAAAAAAACTGGCAACAGATGAGCAACTCACACAGGTTCTGGCTTTCACAGCACTGACATTTATCTCAATTCAATTCCTTTCAATTTTCAATTTCTTTTCAATTCAGTTCCATAGAGTTCTAGAAACTGGGGAGCTATCTTGATGCAATCTAGGACTTTTGGGAAACATATGTCAAACCATTTGAATCCAGTCCTTTCTTTTAGCCTCCACATGAATAAAAGCCAGAATTGCCATAAGGTATGCAGTGGTGAGGAGCTGATAAATTTGCTGTGATTGGCAAGCTTACCTCCAGGCTACTCAAAACTGCTAATTCTTTTCTTTTCTGGTTATACTTCCAATCCCACATTTTATTCTTATGTGGCATATTTGCTATGTGACCTTGGAAAAGTCAATTACCCTATTATTGCCCTCAGAAAATTCTAGGGCAGCAAGTTATATAGAAAGTACCAATCCGCATCAGTATAGAAAAACTTTCAATAGAGAACTTTATGCAGAGTTGGAAGATGTGGGTTAAAATTCTACTATCCACGTCCTGGTTGTGCATACTTGGATAAGTCACTGAACTACTCAGGGTCCAGGTGTTTGCATTTGTAAAATGAGGTTAGTAACACTTGCATTAGTTGCTTTGGAAATGTTGTGAGACTTGAAGGAAATAATGCTTGTAAAATGCTTGGTAAATCTTCAAGTGCTAGAGAAAGTCATAGGATCACAACTGGACCTGGATGGGAACTTGGAAGCCATTGAGGCCAAGGCTTCATTTCACTTATGAGGAACTGAATCCTTAGTTAGGGCATGTGACTTTGCTAAGGTCACATAAGGAGATGTCAGCAGAGCTTGGATTTGAACCCAGCTCTTCTGACTCCCAGGATACCAAGCTGCCTCACTATGTGCACTGCTGACCGCACGGGATACTTGCAATACTCAAAGGATATGACACATACAAATTACATTATACCCCATAAAGTACTATAATTATCCTTGTGTGTGAATTTAAAAGCTATATAAAGTTCATTATCACCTCCAAACTGAACCTCGGGATACAACAAATTGGAATGAAGCAAAATTGCATCTTGTCCAGAATGGTCTGCAAGGTTTGAGGGTTTGATGGACCCGGTGCCATTTTATCCCCAAACAGGAGCACCTGGAAGACTTCACCATCTAAATACAATCCTTCTGGCTCCCTCTGCCCATGACAGTCCCCAAACCTGTTCATGACCATGTATCTCACTGTATGAGGTCTCTCCTGATAATAATGACCGGAAGGTTGATTCAAAAGGAGGTCCCATCTTTACATGTAGAGAAAAAAATCCTTTTTTAAAAAGTAAGCTCCCTCCAAAATCCAGGTTATTCTTTCTTTTCCCTACACCGTGTATCTTCCATCTGTATGGAACCAATTAGCAGGAATGAAATAATAGCTGTGCTGGGCTAGGTACAGAGATAAGTTTCAAAGAAATTTATTCATGCCTGGAAGTTTATGCCAAGTTCAAAAGAGTCCATGGGCAGTCAACAGGGTCCATGTCTCCTATAACACAAAGAAAGAACTTTATCTCAGTTTGGATCGATCCATAGCTCAGGCAGGATCTCAACTCTGACTGACACTCATTTGTTGTGTGACCTTGTGTAAACCAATCTCTGGCCTCAAATTTCCTAATCTCTAGATTGAGGCAAGCGATGGTTCACTAGATCACACGTCTGAGAGTTCTTGTCCCAGGACTGGATCAGTCTCTTTGTGTGTGTTTGGAAGTTTCAGTAGATTGCTACATGATTTAGTCACTGTTAGCCTCAGTTAGGTCAGTTCTGCAGGTTTGAAGCGAATGAGCTGCTGATTCTCCCTAAGTTTAGGACACCTCCTTTGGGTATTCTACTTCAGGTTTCAAAGCTACATTAAAGGCTAGAACAAAATCCCTGGTCTGCTCCTGCTCCAGAGCATTTTGTTTTTATTGCTCAATACACAGATAAGGTCCATGCTCATAATCGCTCCCTCCGTTCAGGATCTTTGACAGAGCTGCCAGATGGCATGTGTTCCTTTCCCCTGTGCTGAGTCAGGCATCCCCTGGAATCTCTTTCTTTCCTGGTGCTTCCTGCCCTGGAGCTCTGCCTTGGTCCTCTTTCCATACTTGGATTCTGGGAAACAGATCACAAGCCCAGCACAGAGACATAATATGATAATGAAAAGGAACTTCCATTTTCCAGACATCTGCTGGAGAACACTCTGCCTAATGCGAAATAGTTTGATTTGTCCTAGTGAGGATTTCATCTTTCCAGAGGTGGAGGAACCAACAATAAAAAATGTTCCTATTCATATGATTCTTCTTAGCAAGGAGAAAATCTGATCATGTCTGATCATGTCTAGAAGAAACTCCAGTCATTTCCTGTTACTCCCAGGATCAAATATAAAATGCTCTCTTTGACTTTTAAGGCACATCACTACCTAACCCCATCCTACATTTCCAGTCTTCTCGCTTGTCACTCCCCTCTGTACACTTAGTCAGTAAGTGAATAAACATTTCTTAAGCACCTACTATGTGTCAGGCACTGTGTAAGTGCTGAGAAGACAAAAGGAGATAAAAGACAGTCCCTGCCTTCCCCTGAAAGAGCTTACACACACATACACACACACACACACACACACACACACACACACATACATGCACACTCATACACATAACATACATAGGATAAATACAAAGGAATTATTGGAGGGAAGGCATTAAAATTAAGAGAAGTTTGGAAAACTTCCTGTAGAAGATGGGATTTTAGCTAGGACCTAAGGAAGGAGAAAAAAAAGGCAACAGTTGGAGGTGAGAAGGAGAGCATTCCAGCAGTGTAGGATAGCCAGAGAAAATGCCTGGAGCTAACAGATGGAGTGTCATTTTTGTGAACTAGCAGAAGCCCAGAGCACTGGATCAAAAATGTATGTATTAGGGAGTAATATGTAAGAAGACTGAAAAGGCAGGAGGGGGCGAAGTTATGATGTGCTTTGAATGCCAGAGTATTCTGTATTTGATCCTAGAGGCCCTAGGAAGCCACTGAGGATTATTGAGTGGTGAAGATTAGTGTGTGTGTGTGTGTTTGTGTGTGTGTGTGTGTCTTGATCACACCAGCATTACAGGAAAATCACTTTAGTGGCTGCGTGGAGGACGGATGGGAGTGGGGAGAGAGGTGAGGCAAGCATTACCCAAGAGCAACCCAGATGCAATTTTCCAGACATGAAGGGCTGGCCTTATAGTGGTGGCAGAATCAGAGGAGAAAAGGGGATGTATATAAAGAATGTTACAAAGGTGAGGGAACATTACAGGTGAACACTTCAATATTCCCCTCCAAACAACTTTAAAATAATGCATCACTTTGAAATCTGGAGCGGCGGAGCCAACAAAAAGGTGAGGTGAGACTTCTTCCATTTCAAGAAAAGTGGGAGGTCAGAAGAAGTCTGTGAATACTTGTTCAATAAGCATGGGGACACTTATA
>NW_027556226.1:0-16725 GCF_003287225.1 Phascolarctos cinereus | reverse complement strand
CGGTTCTCTTATACCCGTGTACTGCCTGGACCGAATTGCTTAGAGAATGTTGGAGTTATCCTTCCACTTTTCTCTTTCAAACAAAGAGATATCTTTTAGCTGTTGGATGGCCTGCGTTAAGATTCCCTGTCTTTACAATCTGCAAAAGAAAAAATTCGAGGAATGTTAGCAAGAGCTGAGAAAATCTCAACCATACAACGCTGGTTCTGTACAGTCGTGTACTGACTCGACCGAATTGCTTAGAGAACGTTGGAGTTACCTTCCACTTTTCTCTTTGAAACCAAAAGATATCTTTTAGCAGTTGAATGGCTTGCGGTAAGCTTCCCTGCTTTACAAACTGCAAAAGAAACAATACGAGGAATGTTAGCAAGAGCTGAGAAAATCTCAACCATACCACGCTGGTTCTGTATAACCGTGTACTGCCTGGACCGAATTGCTTAGCGAACTTTGGAGTTATCCTTCCACTTTTCTCTTTCAAACCACGAGATATGTTTTAGCAGTTGGATGGCCTGCGTTAAGTTTCCCTGTCTTTACAAACTGCAAAAGAATGAATTCGAGGAATGTCAGCAAGTGCTGAGAAAATCGCAACCATACAACGCTGGTTCTGTATAGCCGTATACTTCCTGGACCGAATTGTTTAGATAACGTTGGAGTATGCCTCCACTTTTCTTTCAAACCAAATATCTTTTCCCAGTTGGATGGCCAGCGTTAAGCTTCTGCTCTTTAAAAACGGCAAAAGAAAGAATACGAGGAATGTTAGCAAGTGCCTGAGAAAAACCTCAACCATACAACGCTGCTTCTGTAAAATCTTGTAATGCGTGGACCGAACTTCTTAGAGAACCTTAGAGGTGTCCTTCCACTTTTCTCTTTGAAAGAAAGAGATATCTTTAAGCAGTTGGATCTCTTGCGTTAAGCTTTCGTGTCTTTACAAACTGTAAAAGAAATAATACGATGAATATTTGAAAAAGCTGAGAAAATCTCAACCATACCACGCTGGTTCTGTGATCGCGTGCTGCTGGTACGAATTGCTTACAGAACGTTGGAGATATCCTTCCACTTTTCTTTCAAACAAGGAGATATCTTTTAGCAGTTGGATGTCCAGCGTTAAGCTTCCTGTCTTTACAAACGGCAAAAGAAAGAATACGAGGAATGTTAGCAAGGGTAGAGAAAATCTTAACCATACGACGCTGGTTCTGTGTACCCGTGTACGGCCTGGAACGAATTGCTTAGAGAACGTTGGAGTTTTCCTTCCACTTTTCTCTTTCAAACAAAGAGATATTTTTGAACTGTTGGATGTCCTGCGTTAAGCTTCCCTGTCTTTACAAACTGCAAAAGAAAGAATTCGAGGAATGTTATCAAGTGCTGAGAAAATCTCAACCATACTACGCTGGTTCTGTATCCGCGTGCTGCTGGTACCGAATTGCTTAGAGAACGTTGGAGTATCCTCCACTTTTCTCTTTCAAACCAAGGGATATCTTTTAGCAGTTGTATGGCCACCGTTAAGCTTCCTTCTCTTTAAAACTGAAAAGAAAGAATACGAGTAATGTTATCAAGTGCTGAGAAAATCTCAACCATACAACGCTGGTCCTGTATCCTGTAATGCCTGGATGAATTGCTTAGAGAACTTGGAGTTGTCCTTCCACTTTTCTCTTTCAAAGAAAGAGTATCTTTAGCAGTTGGATGTCCTGCGTAAGCTTCCTCCCTATACAAACTGCAAAAGAAAGAATACGGGCAATATTAGCAGGTGCTGAGAAAATCTCGAACCATACAACGCTGGTTCTGTATAGCCGTGTAGTGCCTGGACCGAATTGCTTAGAGAACGTTGGAGTTATCCTTCCACTTTTCTCTTTCAAACAAAGAGATATCTTTTAGTTGTTGGATGGCCTGCGTTAAGCTTCCCTGTCTTTGCAAACTGCAAAAGAAAGAATACGAGGAATGTTAGCAAGTGCTGAGAAAATCTCAACCATACACGCTGGTTCCGTATACCCGTGTACTGCCTAGACCGAATTGCTTAGAGAACTTTGGAGTTATCCTTCCATTTTTCTCTTTCAAACCACGAGATATCTTTTAGCAGTTGGATTGCCTGCGTTAAGCTTCCCTCTCTTTACAAAGTGCAAAAGAAAGAATACGAGAAATGCTAGCAAGTGCTGAGAAAATCTCCAGCATACAACACCGGTTCTCTATACCCGTGTACTGCCTGGAACAAATTGCTTAGAGAATGTTGGAGTTATCCTTCCACTTTTCTCTTTCAAACAAAGAGATATCTTTTAGCTGTTGGATGGCCTGCGTTAAGATTCCCTGTCTTTACAATCTACAAAAGAAAGAATTCGAGGAATGTTAGCAAGTGCTGAGAACATCTCAACGATACAAAGCTGGTTCTGTATTGTCTTCTAATGACTGGACCGACTTGCTTAGAGAACGTTGGAGTTACATTCCACTTTTCTCTTTGAAACCAAACGATATCTTTTAGCAGTTGAATGGCTTGCGGTAAGCTTCCCTGGCTTTACAAAGTGCAAAAGAAACAATACGAGGAATGTTAGCAAGAGCTGAGAAAATCTCAACCATACCACGCTGGTTCTGTATAACCGTGTACTGCCTGGACCGAATTGCTTAGCGAACGTTGGAGTTATCCTTCCACTTTTATCTTTCAAACCAAGGGATATCTTTGAGCAGTTGGATGTTCTGCGTTAAGCTTCCCTGTCTTTGCAAACTGCAAAAGAAAGAATACGAGGAATGTTAGCAAGTGCAGAGAAAATCTCAACCATACACCCCTGGTTCCGTATACCCGTGTACTGCCTAGACCGAATTGCTCAGAGAACTTTGGAGTTATCCTTCCACTTTTCTCTTTCAAACCACGAGATATGTTTTAGCAGTTGGATGGCCTGCGTTAAGTTTCCCTGTCTTTACAAACTGCAAAAGAGTGAATTCGAGGAATGTCAGCAAGTGCTGAGAAAATCTCAACCACACAACGCTGGTTCTGTATAGCCGTATACTTCCTGGACCGAATTGTTTAGATAACGTTGGAGGTATGCCTCCACTTTTCCCTTTCAAACCAAGGGATATCTTTTAGCAGTTGGATGGCCAGCGTTAAGCTTCCTGCTCTTTAAAAACGGCAAAAGAAAGAATACGAGGAATGTTAGCAAGTGCTGAGAAAAATCTCAACCATACAACGCTGCTTCTGTAAAATCCTGTAATGCGTGGACCGAACTTCTTAGAGAACCTTGGAGGTGTCCTTCCACTTTTCTCTTTGAAAGAAAGAGATATCTTTTAGCAGTTGAATCTCTTGCGTTAAGCTTTCGTGTCTTTACAAACTGTAAAAGAAATAATACGATGAATGTTTGAAAAAGCTGAGAAATCTCAACCATACCACGCTGGTTCTCTGTATCAGCGTGCTGCCTGAAACGAATTGCTTAGAGAACGTTGGAGTTATCCTTCCACTTTTCTCTTTCAAACCATGAGATATCTTTCAGATTTTGGATGGCTTGCGGTAAGCTTCCCTGTCTTTACAAACTGCAAAAGAAAGAATACGATGAATGTTAGCAAGAGCTGAGAAAATGTCAACCATACAACGCTGGTTCTGTATAGACGTGTACTTCCTGGATTGAATTGCTTAGCGAAAGTTGAAGTTATCCTTCCACTTTTCTGTTTTAAACAAAGAGATTTTTCAACTCTTAGATGTCCTGCGTTAAGCTTCCCTTTCTTTACAAACTGCAAGAAAAAAAAATACGAGGAATGTTAGCAAGTGCTGAGAAAACCTCAACCATACAACGCTGCTTCTGTAAAATCCTGTAATGCGTGGACCGAACTTCTTAGAGAACCTTGGAGGTGTCCTTCCACTTTTCTCTTTGAAAGAAAGAGATATCTTTTAGCAGTTGGATCTCTTGCGTTAAGCTTTCGTGTCTTTACAAACTGTAAAAGAAATAATACGATGAATGTTTTAAAAAGCTGAGAAAATCTCAACCATACCACGCTGGTTCTCTGTATCGGCGTGCTGCCTGAAACGAATTGCTTAGAGAACGTTGGAGATATCCTTCCACTTTTCTCTTTCAAACCAAGGGATATCTTTTAGCAGTTGGATGGCCAGCGTTAAGCTTCCTTGTCTTTACAAACGGCAAAAGAAAGAATACGAGGAATGTTAGCAAGGGTAGAGAAAATCTTAACCATACGACGCTGGTTCTGTGTACCCGTGTACTGCCTGGAACGAATTGCTTAGAGAACGTTGCAGTTTTCCTTCCACTTTTCTCGTTCAAACAAAGAGATATTTTTGAACTGTTGGATGTCCTGCGTTAAGCTTCCCTGTCTTTACAAACTGCAAAAGAAAGAATTCGAGGAATGTTATCAAGTGCTGAGAAAATCTCAACCATACCACGCTGGTTCTGTGTATCCGCGTGCTGCCTGGTACGAATTGCTTAGAGAACGTTGGAGATATCCTGCCACTTTTCTCTTTCAAACCAAGGGATATCTTTTAGCAGTTGGATGGCCAGCGTTAAGCTTCCTTCTTTTTAAAAACGACAAAAGAAAGAATACGAGGAATGTTAGCAAGAGCTGAGAAAATCTCAACCATAAAACGCTGGTTCTGTATAGTCGTGTACTGCCTGGATCGAATTGCTTAGCGAACGTTGGAGTTATCCTTCCACTTTCCTCTTTCAAACAAGGAGATAGTTTTGAACTGTTGGATGTCCTGCGTTAAGCTTCCCTTTCTTTACAAACTGCTAAAGAAAGAATACGTGGACTGTTAGCAAGTGCTGAGAATATCTCAACCATGCAACGCCGGTTCTGTACAGTCGTGTACTGACTCGACCGAATTGCTTAGAGAACGTTGGAGTTACCTTCCACTTTTCTCTTTGAAACAAAAGATATCTTTTAGCAGTTGAATGGCTTGCGGTAAGCTTCCCTGGCTTTACAAACTGCAAAAGAAACAATACGAGGAATGTTAGCAAGAGCTGAGAAAATCTCAACCATACCACGCTGGTTCTGTATAACCGTGTACTGCCTGGACCGAATTGCTTAGCGAACGTTGGAGTTATCCTTCCACTTTCCTCTTTCAAACAAGGAGATATTTTGAACTGTTGGATGTCATGCGTTAAGCTTCCATTTCTTTACAAACTGCTAAAGAAAGAATACGTGGACTGTTAGCAAGTGCTGAGAATATCTCAACCATGCAACGCTGGTTTTGTACAGTCGTGTACTGACTCGACCGAATTGCTTGGAGAACGTTGGAGTTATCCTTCCACTTTTCTCTTTCAAACAAAGAGATATCTTTTAGCTGTTGGATGGCCTGCGTAAGCTTCCCTGTCTTTGCAAACTGCAAAAGAAAGAATACGAGGAATGTTAGCAAGAGCTGAGAAAATCTCAACCATACACGCTGGTTCCGTATACCCGTGTACTGCCTGGACCGAATTGCTTAGAGAACGTTGGAGTTATCCTTCCACTTTTCTCTTTCAAACCACGAGATATGTTTTAGCAGTTGGATGGCCTGCGTTAAGTTTCCCTGTCTTTACAAACTGCAAAAGAATGAATTCGAGGAATGTCAGCAAGTGCTGAGAAAATCGCAACCATACAACGCTGGTTCTGTATAGCCGTATACTTCCTGGACCGAATTGTTTAGATAACGTTGGAGGTATGCCTTCACTTTTTCCTTTCAAACCAAGGGATATCTTTTAGCAGTTGGATGGCCAGCGTTAAGCTTCCTGCTCTTTAAAAACGGCAAAAGAAAGAATACGAGGAATGTTAGCAAGTGCTGAGAAAACCTCAACCATACAACGCTGCTTCTGTAAAATCCTGTAATGCGTGGACCGAACTTCTTAGAGAACCTTGGAGGTGTCCTTCCACTTTTCTCTTTGAAAGAAAGAGATATCTTTTAGCAGTTGGATCTCTTGCGTTAAGCTTTCGTGTCTTTACAAACTGTAAAAGAAATAATACGATGAATATTTGAAAAAGCTGAGAAAATCTCAACCATACCACGCTGGTTCTCTGTATCGGCGTGCTGCCTGAAACGAATTGCTTAGAGAACGTTGGAGTTATCCTTCCACTTTTCTCTTTCAAACCAAGGGATATCTTTTAGCAGTTGGATGTCCAGCGTTAAGCTTCCTTGTCTTTACAAACGGCAAAAGAAAGAATACGAGGAATGTTAGCAAGGGTAGAGAAAATCTTAACCATACGACGCTGGTTCTGTGTACCCGTGTACTGCCTGGAACGAATTGCTTAGAGAACGTTGGAGTTTTCCTTCCACTTTTCTCTTTCAAACAAAGAGATATTTTTGAACTGTTGGATGTCCTGCGTTAAGCTTCCCTGTCTTTACAAACTGCAAAAGAAAGAATTCGAGGAATGTTATCAAGTGCTGAGAAAATCTCAACCATACCACGCTGGTTCTGTGTATCCGCGTGCTGCCTGGTACGAATTGCTTAGAGAACGTTGGAGATATCCTGCCACTTTTCTCTTTCAAACCAAGGGATATCTTTTAGCAGTTGTATGGCTACCGTTAAGCTTCCTTCTCTTTAAAAACGACAAAAGAAAGAATACGAGTAATGTTATCAAGTGCTGAGAAAATCTCAAACATACAACGCTGGTCCTGTAAAATCCTGTAATGCCTGGACTGAATTGCTTAGAGAACCTTGGAGTTGTCCTTCCACTTTTCTCTTTCAAAGAAAGAGCTATCTTTGAGATGTTAGATGTCCTGCGCTAAGCTTCCCTCCCTATACAAACTGCAAAAGAAAGAATAAAAGGAATGTTAGCAGGTGCTGAGAAAATCTCGACCATACAACGCTGGTTCTGTATAGCCGTGTCGTGCCTGGACCGAATTGCTTAGAGAACGTTGGAGTTATCCTTCCACTTTTCTCTTTCAAACAATGAGATGTCTTTTAGCTGTTGGATGGCCTGCGTAAAGCTTCCCTGTCTTTGCAAACTGCAAAAGAAAGAATACGAGGAAATTTAGCAAGTGCAGAGAAAATCTCAACCATACACCGCTGGTTCCGTATACCCGTGTACTGCCTAGACCGAATTGCTTAGAGAACTTTGGAGTTATCCTTCCATTTTTCTCTTTCAAACCACGAGATATCTTTTAGCAGTTGGATTGCCTGCGTTAAGCTTCCCTCTTTACAAACTGCAAAAGAAAGAATACGAGGAATGCTAGCAAGTGCTGAGAAAATCTCCAGCATACAACACCGGTTCTCTATACCCGTGTACTGCCTGGACCGAATTGCTTAGAGAATGTTGGAGTTATCCTTCCACTTTTCTCTTTCAAACAAAGAGATATCTTTTAGCTGTTGGATGGCCTGCGTTAAGATTCCCTGTCTTTACAATCTACAAAAGAAAGAATTCGAGGAATGTTAGCAAGTGCTGAGAACATCTCAACCATACAAAGCTGGTTCTGTATTGTCTTCTAATGACTGGACCGAATTGCTTAGAGAACGTTGGAGTTACCTTCCACTTTTCTCTTTGAAACCAAAAGATATCTTTTAGCAGTTGAATGGCTTGCGGTAAGCTTCCCTGGCTTTACAAACTGCAAAAGAAACAATACGAGGAATGTTAGCAAGAGCTGAGAAAATCTCAACCATACCACGCTGGTTCTGTATAACCGTGTACTGCCTGGACCGAATTGCTTAGCGAACGTTGGAGTTATCCTTCCACTTTCCTGTTTCAAACAAGGAGATATTTTTGAACTGTTGGATGGCCTGCGTAAGCTTCCCTGTCTTTGCAAACTGCAAAAGAAAGAATACGAGGAATGTTAGCAAGTGCAGAGAAAATCTCAACCATACACCCTGGTTCCGTATACCCGTGTACTGCCTAGACCGAATTGCTTAGAGAACTTTGGAGTTATCCTTCCACTTTTCTCTTTCAAACCACGAGATATGTTTTAGCAGTTGGATGGCCTGCGTTAAGTTTCCCTGTCTTTACAAACTGCAAAAGAATGAATTCGAGGAATGTCAGCAAGTGCTGAGAAAATCGCAACCATACAACGCTGGTTCTGTATAGCCGTATACTTCCTGGACCGAATTGTTTAGATAACGTTGGAGGTATGCCTCCACTTTTCCCTTTCAAACCAAGGGATATCTTTTAGCAGTTGGATGGCCAGCGTTAAGCTTCCTGCTCTTTAAAAACGGCAAAAGAAAGAATACGAGGAATGTTAGCAAGTGCTGAGAAAACCTCAACCATACAACGCTGCTTCTGTAAAATCCTGTAATGCGTGGACCGAACTTCTTAGAGAACCTTGGAGGTGTCCTTCCACTTTTCTCTTTGAAAGAAAGAGATATCTTTTAGCAGTTGGATCTCTTGCGTTAAGCTTTCGTGTCTTTACAAACTGTAAAAGAAATAATACGATGAATGTTTGAAAAAGCTGAGAAAATCTCAACCATACCACGCTGGTTCTCTGTATCGGCGTGCTGCCTGAAACGAATTGCTTAGAGAACGTTGGAGTTATCCTTCCACTATTCTCTTTCAAACCAAGGGATATCTTTTAGCAGTTGGATGGCCAGCGTTAAGCTTCCTGTCTTTACAAACGGCAAAAGAAAGAATACGAGGAATGTTAGCAAGGGTAGAGAAAATCTTAACCATACGACGCTGGTTCTGTGTACCCGTGTACTGCCTGGAACGAATTGCTTAGAGAACGTAGGAGTTTTCCTTCCACTTTTCTCTTTCAACCAAAGTGATATTTTTGAACTGTTGGATGTCCTGCGTTAAGCATCCCTGTCTTTACAAACTGCAAAAGAAAGAATTCGAGGAATGTTATCAAGTGCTGAGAAAATCTCAACCATACCACGCTGGTTCTGTGTATCCGCGTGCTGCCTGGTACGAATTGCTTAGAGAACGTTGGAGATATCCTGCCACTTTTCTCTTTCAAACCAAGAATATTTTTAGCAGTTGTATGGCCAGCGTTAAGCTTCCTTCTCTTTAAAAACGGCAAAAGAAAGAATACGAGTAATGTTATCAAGTGCTGAGAAAATCTCAAACATACAACGCTGGTCCTGTAAAATCCTGTAATGCCTGGACTGAATTGCTTAGAAAACCTTGGAGTTGTCCTTCCACTTTTCTCTTTCAAAGAAAGAGCTATCTTTGAGATGTTAGATGTCCTGCGGTAAGCTTCCCTCCGTATACAAACTGCAAAAGAAAGAATACGAGGAGTGTTAGCAAGGGCTGAGAAAATCTCAACCATACGACGTTTCTACTATATACCTGTGTACTGCCTGGACCGAATTGCTTAGAGAACGTTGGAGTTTTCCTTCCACTTTTCTCTTTGAAACAAAGAGATATCTGTTAGAAGTTGGATGGCCGTCGTCAAGTTTCCCTGTCTTCACAAACTGCAAAAGAAACAATACTAGGAATGTTAGCAAGAGCTGAGAGAATCTCAACCATACAACGCTGGTTCTGTATAGCCGTATACTGCCGGGACCGATTCCTTACAGAATGTTGAGTTATCCTCCACTTTTATCTTTCAAACCAAGGGATATCTTTGAGCAGTTGGATGTTCTGCGTTAAGCTTCCCTGTCTTTGCAAACTGCAAAAGAAAGAATACGAGGAATGTTAGCAAGTGCAGAGAAAATCTCAACCATACACCCCTGGTTCCGTATACCCGTGTACTGCCTAGACCGAATTGCTTAGAGAACTTTGGAGTTATCCTTCCACTTTTCTCTTTCAAACCACGAGATATGTTTTGGCAGTCGGATATCCTGCGTTAAGTTTCCCTGTCTTTACAAACTGCAAAAGAATGAATTCGAGGAATGTCAGCAAGTGCTGAGAAAACCTCAACCATACAACGCTGCTTCTGTAAAATCCTGTAATGCTGGACCGAACTTCTTAGAGAACTTGGAGTGTCCTTCCACTTTTCTCTTTAAAGAGATATCTTTTAGCAGTTGGATCTCTTGCGTTAAGCTTCTGTCTTTACAAACTGTAAAAGAATAATACGATGAATTAAAAGCTGAGAAAATCTCAACCATACACGCTGGTTCTGTGTATCCGTGCTACCTGGTACGAATTGCTTACGTTGGAATATCCTTCCACTTTTTCTACCAAGATATCTTTTAGCAGTTGTATGGCCACCGTTAAGCTTCCTTCTTTAAAAACGCAAAAGAAAGAATACGGAATGTTATCAAGTGCTGAGAAAATCTCAAACCATACAACGCTGGTCTGTAAAATCCTGTAATGCCTGGACGAATTGCTTAGAGAACTTGGTTCCTTTCACTTTTCTCTTTCAAAGAGAGCTATCTTTGAGATGTTAGATGTCCTGCGGTAAGCTTCCCTCCCTAAACAAACTGCAAAAGAAAGAATACGAGGAATGTTAGCAAGTGCTGAGAAAATCTCATCCATACAACACTGGTTCTGTATAGCCGTATACTTCCTGGACCGAATTGTTTAGATAACGTTGGAGGTATGCCTCCACTTTTCCCTTTCAAACAAGATATCTTTTAGCAGTTGGATGGCCAGCGTTAAGCTTCCTGCTCTTTAAAAACGGCAAAAGAAAGAATACGAGGAATGTTAGCAAGTGCTGAGAAAACCTCAACCATACAACGCTGTTCTGTAAAATCCTGTAATGCGTGGACCGAATTCTTAGAGAACCTTGGAGGTGTCCTTCCACTTTTCTCTTTGAAAGAAAGAGATATCTTTAGCAGTTGGATCTCTGCGTTAAGCTTTCGTGTCTTACAAACTGTAAAAGAAATAATACGATGAATATTTGAAAAAGCTGAGAAAATCTCAACCATACACGCTGGTTCTGTGTATCGGCGTGCTGCCTGGTACGAATTGCTTACAGAACGTTGAGTTATCCTTCCACTTTTTCTTTCAAACCAAGGGATATCTTTTAGCAGTTGTATGGCCACCGTTAAGCTTCCTTCTCTTTAAAAACGACAAAAGAAAGAATACGAGAATGTTAGCAAGTGCTGAGAAAATCTCAACATACAACGCTGGTCCTGTAAAATCCTGTAATGCCTGGACGAATTGCTTAGAGAACCTTGGAGCTGTCCTTCCACTTTTCTCTTTCAAAAAAGAGCTATCTTTAGATGTTGGATGTCCTGCGTAAGCTTCCCTCCTATACAAACTGCAAAAGAAAGAATAAGAGGAATGTTAGCAAGAGCTGAGAAAATCTCAACCATACAACGCTGTTCTGTATACCTGTTACTGTGGACCGAATTGCTTAGAGAACGTTGGAGTTTCCTTCCACTTTTCCCTTTGAAACAAAGATATCTTTTAGCAGTTGGATGGCCGTCGTAAGTTTCCCTTCTTTCACAAACTGCAAAAGAAAATACTAGGAATGTTAGCAAGAGCTGAGAAAATCTCAACCATACAACGCTGGTTCTGTATAGCCGTATACTGCCGGACCGAGTTGCTTACAGAATGTTGAGTTATCCTTCCACTTTTATCTTTCAAACCAAGGATATTTTAGCAGTTGGATATTCTGCGTTAAGCTTCGCTTCTTTACAAACTGCAAAAGAAAGAATACGAGGAATGTTAGCAAGAGCTGAGAAAATCTCAACCATACAACGTTGGTTCTATATAGCCTGTATACTGGGGACCGAGTTGCTTACAGAATGTTGTAGTTATCCTTCCACTTTTATCTTTCAAACCAAGGGATATCTTTGAGCAGTTGGATGTTCTGCGTTAAGCTTCCCTTTCTTTACAAACTGCAAAAGAAAGAATACGAGGAATGTTAGCAAGAGCTGAGAAAATCTCAACCATGCAACGCTGGTTCTGTATAGCCGTGTACTTCGTGGACTGAATTGCTTAGCGAACGTTGGAGTTATCCTTCCACTTTTCTCTTTGAAACAAAGAGATATTTTTGAACTGTTAGATGTCCTGCGTTAAGCTTCCCTTTCTTTACAAACTGCAAGAAAAAGAATACGAGGAATGTTAGCAAGTGCAGAGAAAATCTCAACCATACAACGCTGGTTCTGTATAGACGTGTACTGCCTGGACCGAATTGCTTAGCGAACGTTGAAGTTATCTTCCACTTTTCTCGTTCAAACAAAGATATATCTTTTAGCTGTTGGATGTCCTGCGTTAAGCTTCCCTGTCTTTACAAACTGGAAAAGAAATAATACGAGAAATGCTAGCAAGTGCTGAGAAAATCTCATCCATACAACACTGGTTCTGTATACCCGTGTACTACCTGGACCGAATTGCTTAGAGAACGTTGGAGTTATCCTTCCACTTTTCTCTTTGAAACAAAGAGATATCTTTTAGCAGTTGGATGGCCGGCGTTAAGCTTCCCTGTCTTTACAAACTGCCAAAGAAAGAATACGAGGAATGTTAGCAAGTGCTGAGAAAATCTCAACCATACAACGCTGGTTCTGTAAAATCCTGTAATACGTGGACCGAACTTTGCTTAGAAACATTGGAGGTGTCCTTCCACTTTTCTCTTTGAAAGAAAGAGATATTTTTCAGCAGTTGGATGGCTTGCGGTAAGCTTCCCTGTCTTTACAAACTGCAAAAGAAAGAATACGATGAATGTTAGCAAGAGCTGAGAAAATGTCAACCATACAACGCTGGTTCTGTATAGTCGTGTACTGCCTGGACGAATTGCTTAGAGAACGTTGGAGTTATCCTTCCACTTTTCTTTTAAACAAAGAGATATTTTTGAACTGTTAGATGTCCTGCGTTAAGTTTCCTGTCTTTACAACTGCAAAAAAAAGAATACGAGGAATGTTAGCAAGTGCTGAGAAAATCTCAACCTTACAACGCCGGTTCTATATCCTGTAATGCCTGGCCGAATTCTTAGAGAACGTTGGAGTTATCCTTCCACTTTTCCTTTGAAACAAGAGATATCTTTTAGCTGTTGATGCCTGCGTTAAGCTTCCCTGTCTTACAAACTGCAAAAAAAGAATACGAGGAATGTTAGCAAGTGCTGAGAAATCTCAACCATACAACGCTGCTTCTGTATCGTGTAATGCTGGACGAATTTTGAGAACGTTGGAGTTCCTTCCACTTTTCTCTTTGAAAAAAGAGATATCTTTTAGCAGTTGGATCTCTTGCGTTAAGCTTTCTGTCTTTACAAACTGCAAAAGAAAAATACGATGAATGTTAAAAGCTGAGAAAATCTCAACCATACAACGCTGGTTCTGTGTATCGCGTGCTGCCTGGACGAATTGCTTACAGAACGTTGAGTTATCCTTCCACTTTTCTTTCAAACCAAGGGATATCTTTAGCAGTTGGATGTCCAGCGTTAAGCTTCCTTTCTTTACAAACTGCAAAAGAAAGAATACGAGGAATGTTAGCAAGGCTGAGAAAATCTAACCATACGACGCTGGTTCTGTGTAGCCGTGTACTGCCTGGACGAATTGCTTAGAGAACGTTGGAGTTATCCTTCCACTTTTCTCTTTCAAACAAAGAGATATTTTACTGTTGGATGCCTGCGTTAAGCTTCCCTGTCTTTACAAACTGCAAAAGAAAGAATCGAGGAATGTTAGCAAGTGCTGAGAAAATCTCAACCATACAACGCTGGTTCTGTGTATCCGCGTGCTGCCTGGACGAATTGCTTAGAGAACGTTGGAGTTATCCTCCACTTTTCTCTTTCAAACCAAGGATATCTTTTAGCAGTTGTATGGCCCCGTTAAGCTTCCCTGTCTTTACAAACTGCAAAAGAAAGAATACGAGAAATGTTAGCAAGTGCTGAGAAAACTCAAATATACAACGCTGGTCCTGTAAAATCCTGTAATGCCTGGACTGAATTTGCTTAGAGAACCTTGGAGTTGTCCTTCCACTTTTCTCTTTCAAAGAAGAGCTATCTTTGAGATGTTAGATGTCCTGCGGTTAAGCTTCCCTCCCTATACAAACTGCAAAAGAAAGAATTAAAAGGAATGTTAGCAGTGCTGAGAAAATCTCGACCATACAACGCTGGTTCTGTATAGCCGTGTCGTGCCTGGACCGAATTGCTTAGATAACGTTGGAGTTATCCTTCCACTTTTCTCTTTCAAACAATGAGATATCTTTTAGTTGTTGGATGGCCTGCGTAAAGCTTCCCTGTCTTTGCAAACTGCAAAAGAAAGAATACGAGGAATTTAGCAAGTGCAGAGAAAATCTCAACCATACAACCGCTGGTTCCGTATACCCGTGTACTGCCTAGACCGAATTGCTTAGAGAACTTTGGAGTTATCCTTCCATTTTTCTCTTTTCAAACACGAGATAGCTTTTAGCAGTTGGATTGCCTGCGTTAAGCTTCCCTCTCTTTACAAACTGCAAAAGAAAGAATACGAGGAATGCTAGCAAGTGCTGAGAAAATCTCCAGCCATACAACACGCGGTTTCTTATACCCGTGTACTGCCTGACCGAATTGCTTAGAGAATGTTGGAGTTATCCTTCCACTTTTCTCTTTCAAACCAAAGAGATTCTTTTAGCTGTTGGATGGCCTGCGTTAAGATTCCCTGTCTTTACAATCTACAAAGAAAGAATTCGAGGAATGTTAGCAAGTGCTGAGAAAATCTCAACGATACAAAGCTGGTTCTGTATTGTCTTCTAATGCCTGGACCGAATTGCTTAGAGAACGTTGGAGTTACTTCCACTTTCTCTTTGAAACCAAAAGATATCTTTAGCAGTTGAATGGCTTGCGGTTAAGCTTCCCTGCTTTACAAAGTGCAAAGAAAACAATACGAGGAATGTTAGCAAGAGCTGAGAAAATCTCAACCATACCACGCTGGTTCTGTATAACCGTGTACTGCCTGGACCGAATTGCTTAGCGAAAGTTGGAGTTATCCTTCCACTTTTATCTTTCAAACCAAGGGATATCTTTGAGCAGTTGGATGTTCTGCGTTAAGCTTCCCTGTCTTTGCAAACTGCAAAAGAAAGAATACGAGGAAATTTAGCAAGTGCAGAGAAAATCTCAACCATACACCCCTGGTTCCGTATACCCGTGTACTGCCTAGACCGAATTGCTTAGAGAACTTTGGAGTTATCCTTCCACTTTTCTCTTTCAAACCACGAGATATGTTTTAGCAGTTGGATGGCCTGCGTTAAGTTTCCCTGTCTTTACAAACTGCAAAAGAATGAATTCGAGGAATGTCAGCAAGTGCTGAGAAAATCGCAACCATGCAACGCTGGTTCTGTATAGCCGTATACTTCCTGGACCGAATTGTTTAGATAACGTTGGAGGTATGCCTCCACTTTTCCCTTTCAAACGAAGGGATATCTTTTAGCAGTTGGATGGCCAGCGTTAAGCTTCCTGCTTTTAAAAACGGCAAAAAGAAAGGAATACGAGGAATGTTAGCAAGTGCTGAGAAAACCTCAACCATACAACGCTGCTTCTGAAAAATCCTGTAATGCGTGGACCGAATTTCTTAGAGAACCTTGGAGGTGTCCTTCCACTTTTCTCTTTAAAAGAAATAGATATCTTTTAGCAGTTGGATCTCTTGCGTTAAGCTTTCGTGTCTTTACAAACTGTAAAAGAAATAATACGATGAATGTTTGAAAAAGCTGAGAAAATCTCAACCATACCACGCTGGTTCTCTGTATCGGCGTGCTGCCTGAAACGAATTGCTTAGAGAACGTTGGAGTTATCCTTCCACTATTCTCTTTCAAACCAAGGGATATCTTTTAGCAGTTGGATGGCCAGCGTTAAGCTTCCTGCTCTTTAAAAACGGCAAAAGAAAGAATACGAGGAATGTTAGCAAGGGTAGAGAAAATCTTAACCATACGACGCTGGTTCTGTGTACCCGTGTACTGCCTGGAACGAATTGCTTAGAGAACGTAGGAGTTTTCCTTCCACTTTTCTCTTTCAACCAAAGTGATATTTTTGAACTGTTGGATGTCCTGCGTTAAGCATCCCTGTCTTTACAAACTGCAAAAGAAAGAATTCGAGGAATGTTATCAAGTGCTGAGAAAATCTCAACCATACCACGCTGGTTCTGTGTATCCGCGTGCTGCCTGGTACGAATTGCTTAGAGAACGTTGGAGATATCCTGCCACTTTTCTCTTTCAAACCAAAGGATATCTTTTAGCAGTTGTATGGCCAGCGTTAAGCTTCCTTCTCTTTAAAAACGGCAAAAGAAAGAATACGAGTAATGTTATCAAGTGCTGAGAAAATCTCAAACATACAACGTTGGTCCTGTAAAATCCTGTAATGCCTGGACTGAATTGCTTAGAAAACCTTGGAGTTGTCCTTCCACTTTTCTCTTTCAAAGAAAGAGCTATCTTTGAGATGTTAGATGTCCTGCGGTAAGCTTCCCTCCGTATACAAACTGCAAAAGAAAGAATACGAGGAGTGTTAGCAAGGGCTGAGAAAATCTCAACCATACGACGTTTCTACTATATACCTGTGTACTGCCTGGACCGAATTGCTTAGAGAACGTTGGAGTTTTCCTTCCACTTTTCTCTTTGAAACAAAGAGATATCTGTTAGAAGTTGGATGGCCGTCGTCAAGTTTCCCTGTCTTCACAAACTGCAAAAGAAACAATACTAGGAATGTTAGCAAGAGCTGAGAAAATCTCAACCATACAACGCTGGTTGTGTATAGCCGTATACTGCCGGGACCGAGTTCCTTACAGAATGTTGTAGTTATCCTTTCACTTTTATCTTTCAAACCAAGGGATATCTTTGAGCAGTTGGATGTTCTGCGTTAAGCTTCCCTGTCTTTGCAAACTGCAAAAGAAAGAATACGAGGAATGTTAGCAAGTGCAGAGAAAATCTCAACCATACATCCCTGGTTCCGTATACCCGTGTACTGCCTAGACCGAATTGCTTAGAGAACTTTGGAGTTATCCTTCCACTTTTCTCTTTCAAACACGAGATATGTTTTAGCAGTTGGAT